>NW_022170510.1:12976952-12977964 GCF_008802855.1 Photinus pyralis | reverse complement strand
ACTGCCTTTTTTTGAGCTCCGAAAAAAACATTGTCTCAGATCGCCCCGGAAAAAATTTTTCTTATAGAATGTGGCCTGTAGAATCCATAATTTCAAACAGTTCCAAGATTGGGCTACTAGTTCAAAAGTTACGGCCCTTTGAATTTTATTTCGAAATTGGTTTCTAGTCTATAACTTTTGATCGAGAAGTCTGATCGAAAAAGTACGAATTGTTTTGGATTCTACGCACCAAAATTAATAAGAAAAAGTGTTTTCCCGAGCAATTTTGGTGCAGTCGATTTTTGGTAAAAAAGGAAGGTTATACACTGCCTTTTTTGAGCCCCGAAAAAAAAATTGTCCCAGATCGACCCGGAAAAAAATTTTCTTATAGAATGTGGCCTGTAGAATCCATAATTTCAAACAGTTCCAAGATTGGGCTACTGGTTCAAAAGTTACAGCCCTTTGAATTTTTTTTCGAAATTGGTTTCTAGTCTATAACTTTTGATTGAGAAGTCTGATCGAAAAAGTACGAATTGATTTGGATTCTACGCACCCAACCCAAGTTAATAAGAAAAAGTGTTTTCCCGAGAAATTTTGGTGTAATCGAATTTTCGAATTTTGCTAAAAAAGGAAGGTTATACACAGGGGCGCACTGGGTACTTACGGGCCATTAAAGTATTAGTGTAGTAATGAAGGCGGGGGGGGGGGGGTAGCTCTGAGGTGCACCACAAAAACAATTTTAAAGTACTCCTTTCTCGAAAATAAATTACCATACAGTTTTTTTTTAAATTGCAGCTGATAATTAAAAGTAACAAAATATACAATCCACACGAGGTGCGTCGCCTATCATTGTATTTCAGCACTTTCATGCTACGACAAAAAATTTCAATTAAAACAGAATTTTTTAACAACCTAACATCAACCCCAATTAGAGAAATGTGTTAATATAATTTATTAATAGTGCAAGAAACTAAATACAGCACATACTTATAAATTTCCAACGGGCCATTATGATCTACAGGCTAGGTGGCAA
>NW_022170510.1:12786841-12976852 GCF_008802855.1 Photinus pyralis | reverse complement strand
TTCCACAAGGAAGCACCACCACTCTTTCTATAATAAATCCCCCTATATGATGGGTTCACAATTGTTTAACTTGTTGCCGTTAGAGTTCACCACCTGCAACCAACAATCATTTAAAAATAAAATTAAAAATTTCCTACAAGATAACACGTTTTATTCTGTCAAGGAATTCACAGAGTTCATGACGGCTAGATTCACTTAAGCAATCCACTTGCTAATTTATTTATTATGTGTTCACTCAATGTTGTTCGTACCTGCACGTAAAGTTTGTTATTTTTTCACTCTGTATGACGTTTCAATGGCTGTGATGCACAGTTTCAAGAATAAAGATCTTATTATTATTATTAATAATAATATTAAATGTCCCAACTGGAGAACTTACTCTCAAATTAAAATTTAATTCTTTATTTTTAAAATTCGTAGTTCTGTCACAACACCAAAACTTCTATTCCCAAATGACATCGTTACCACCATAATAATTTCATTTCAGAAATTCAGAAATTTTCATACAAAATTTAATGAGCTTGGTTTGATAAATAGACCCCGAAATTTAAAACATCGTTTTAGATATTACACTTACCCAAACCACGTCTTTACGCAATGGGCTAATGAATTTGAATTTCTACATCATTTCTAATGAGCTTTACAACATCCCTATGGGCGTCTTTTGGGGATTAAAAAAGCACCTCCTTGGGTAGGAATTTTAGAGATCAGAAAAGGCACGCCGGAAACCTGGGTGTAGCCGCAAGTTCAATCGTTCCATTCATCCATTGCTTAGACAAATACCATTAAATACTCACGCAAGGTAATAATACAAGTTCAAGACAAAATTATCTGGTCTGAATATGCGAAAAATGGAAAATCCAGTTTTCGATTCTCAAACTCGAAGAAGTTTGTGAATACGTTGCTATATTGAATGAATTTTTGGACCAATTAAATGCCTCTAATAAGGACCCGGATTTAACATGAATGCAGAGAGAAAGAATGAAATTGCTAGTCACCCTTTTCGTACAGTTTTTAGACATGAGGTGACACAATAATCTTGAGTTACTTATTTGCTATTCGGTTCACTCGTATCAAATTAAATCGAAATTAGTAAACTCTGCGACAATTATAAGTGCGGTTTTTGTTAAGAATGAAATTATCAACAGACTTCTAAACACCTCTTTAAACTGCCGACGCCGTCGACACAATGTACTACACTGTGTTTCCAATTTTGGACTCGGATAGATAAGATGATTGTAATTGTGAATAAATTTTTGATTTGGAAAATGATTGATTGAAACTAACGGCAGTTACATGTGTGGAGGTAAATTTCCATACTCACTATTTAGTCACCCTTCACCTATTGTCCAACTCCAAAATCATTTTGCATTGTATGCCCAATGTTTAAATGTAAAAATCCAAATTACTTACTGCATTTTACGCGGTACCTAATCTGTGCTTCTCAAAATTCACCCTTAGCTTTCTTGCTTTCGGTACTAGGCACTCTTCGAACCATTTGAAATTTTTGGGGACCATTCCGCACAAGATGTACTGCACTTCGCGTTTACACGATCGAATGATTTGGTCATAAGTTATATTTTTTATGGAGGGGCGGTAATGTAAGTAGCTAATGCGCTTATTTGCACGTGCGGTCACTTTTACCTTTCAATAATTGTTTTGCCGTACCGAATGAAGCCGTTCCTGATCAAATATGACATGTGAACTACATTTTTTTAACCCATGAGACTGTGTTCTGAATTAATTTTCATTCTCACATGGAACAAGTTAAAATCTGACTTTCCTTGTCTACCTTCCAATTGCAGTTTGTCACTGAAATAGCTTTCTTTGGCTCGTTCAAAAATAAACTGTAGCTTATAATTGTTTTACTCACGCAGTAGATTGAAATATAACAATCGCAAGTATTGTTCTTAATTTATAATACCTGTGAGAATGTATGAGGAAGCGTATAGGTTTTTCTATATGAAAGCGGCGGTAATAAAGTATTGAAATCGAGTGTCAAAAGCAAGTATGGGGAAGAATTGAACAAGATTTCGAAAAGATTTCTGAGGATTTATAAGCAATTTTATCCAATTTCAGGGATGTTTTAGAGAAAATCGAGACAGCTATTACTCAATTATCGATCAAAATGACTAATTACAAGAAATGAATTTAATAAATCAGCAAATGGTACAAAATAAACTCCCCTTTGAACCCACATTAGATAATATTTTACTGTTTTGGAAAAAATCGTTGAAATTAAAAGCTACAGCAAGGGAAAGGAGACGGTTTTTGTTTTACAAGTTCCTGTAGAAAGAGAACATTATAATTATTACCATCTATATTCCCTTCCGGTACCTACAGTTAATCTATTCCAAGAAATATTTCCAAAATCCAAATATTTAATCCATATACTCTTCGACAACAAATACCGAGAAATCACGTCAGGAGAATACATCTGTGAAACCAAACCCAGTAACAATCAAGAAAGAACAAGATGCCTCATGTGAGGACTAAATGCTAACATATTCCCAAACTACGTGAAATGGCCGCCAAATACCCGAGTCAATCAATAATGTAAAAGTCCAAAAAGTGGAATATAATAAGTGGATTTCCAAAATTAAAAATAAATGATACATTCCAATTGCAAAAATCACAACTAAAATTTAAACCTATAAAAATGGACATAATTAATTTGGAGGAAGTAAAAAACATTCAAAGTGCTCTAGAAGTGCACTTCAATAACATTAGAATCTGGACAATAAGTATTAACATACGTATTTATAATTTTACTTGTGATTTTCATAACTTACGCCTACACAAATAACATTTTGCCAATTAAGGCTTTTAAACCCAAAAAAAAACCCGACATAAAGTTCTCCACGTTTGCACACCCGAAACCCTGTTACCCTCTATCTCCCTACTGCTAGAACAGACATTATGCGCAAATCCCCCATTTATACCATGTGCAGTAATTACAATAGCATCTCGCGCAGTTGCGATATTAACAATTCCTCATTTCCCTCTATCTCTCGTCTCATACTTCATCATTTCATCTAGTTTTGTTAAAAAAATACAATTTTTAGTTTGTCTTTATAATTGCAAAATATTAATTTCTAATTGTATACGAAAGACACATGTTAAATAATTGTTATTTTTTGTGTATTTTTCTCTTTGGTATACGTATGATTTATGCTGTCTTTGTTATTTGTCTTTTTCAAAGATGTTAGACAATAAATCCGTTATTATTATTAACAAATCCTAGCCCTACGATTTGTATTTAAGGATGGAGGAGTTATTTTTTGACACGGCCGCCATCTCATCGCTCGAAAGTTTATTTTATCTTCATTACGAATATGCACTAGAAAAAATACGGTACTCGGTACTCCAAATATACACATCATTCTTTGCAGTGCTGGGCTGCCATCACATGGTTTACCCTTGTTGATCTTACGGGTTCAACAACTGTAAATCTCTCTAATCTTTCGATACATCATGAAAAACTATGTTGGTATGCAAATTTTGTGATTTAAATTATTAATGGAAGTCTAAATACTTTTTGGTAACGGTTTGAGTAAAACAGCTTACATTGCCAATTCACGAATTTTGATCTAAAAATTTGATAAAGAATCCACCTGCAAAATTTAATCGTAATCGGAGATATTGTGCTAAAGAACAGACGGACAGGCATTGAAAAATTATGAACTCACTAGGAGCTCGTTAATAAAGATTATTGACTGTATTATTTACTCTTTACCCCTTTTCCTTAAGAGGCCAAAATATGATTATTATGATATAAAATTCTATGAAAAGAACCACCCCAATTTAATTCCGATATAGGAAGATTAACCATAGACAGAAAGGTGGAGAAGAATTAAAATTGTACCATCCCTTACAAATTTCATTCTTCCACAAATTAGGGACGTCATTTAAAAGCTACTCCGTTTTAAATTGCACAGCATACCAGCGGGAGGGAAGCATATAAAGTATATAAAAGTACCCAGGAAAAAGCTTTCTGAAAGTTGTAGGCGAATGAAAGAGATTCGCATAAAACTGCTTTCAATATTAACGACCCAAGAATATTTTTATATCCCCAGCGGTCCCCAATACAACGACAAATGTAATCGACAATGTTTAGATGAAGGCTTCCCTCTTGTTATTCCTTATAGATTTCAGAGGTTTGACAGTGACATGAGAATGGAAAGCTCCATTAGCGTCTACATGAGTAACAAAAGCTTTAGTTGCAACTGCTTTGGTAAGTTGTCGAGAGATGCAACAACAAGGGGGTCAAAAGCGAACTATTGTCTCATCAAAGGGATCTTTAATAATTGAGAATTGCGTATTTTGCTTTATATTAATGTTAGCAAACGAAAGCAATTGCAAGACTTCCATAGAAACTAGAAATCCAAAGTGGCTAAGCCCAATTGTGTTTCGAAAATTTCAGAGTGAAAGTGAAAAATTAATCTCGGGCATATAAAAATGAGTTTTTTTAATTAGAGCGTTGAGGTAATTTATTTATGGTCTAACAAAGAAAGATCCTTAGCCAGGTGATATCCATCACGGCGTGTTGAACTAACTAAAGGTTAATAGCGCAGCAATTACGTTTTTAATATTTTCTAATGCCACGGCAAAAAGCTCATACCTTATTCACTTCGAATAAATAAAAGCTAAGTAAAAAGTTCTTTCAGAAACACTTCTTATTGTGTCTATTCTTTGCAGTAGGTACCTACTCTGATTTCTTTCTTTCATACGTAGTTGAATGTGATAAATTATAGGCAAAAACTCGGGTAGTTGAAGAACGAATAAGATTAAGATGGATGACCACGCTTTGTTTCCATGTCTAACATTCAATCAGAAGGGGTAACAATTTCAGTTAAAACATAGAAAGCGTCGAGGTATTAATTGAACGATATACTTCATTATTGTGTTTTCTCTCATTCTCTCTCATTCTTTCTACATTATTCTTTGGATGGTCTTGTCCATAAACTTCATTCAATTCATATAGGGTGTAATAAGTAAGTACCTATACAAAAGTATGAGTGATAATAATAATAATAATAATTGTATTTATTGTTCAACAGAAAATATTTCCAGTAACAGAACAATATAAAAATTTAGTATAAACTGCAGTGTAAGAAATATCACACAAGAGAAAAAAAAAAAAATAAAATAATAGTATAAAACATTATAGAAAAAAAAGAATGAAGAGACAGAATATGTTAATTAAATTAATAATTTGCAGATGCCATGAGTGGAAATCAAGGGAAATGAGTAAGTGATTGGAATTATTTACTCACAAGTAAAACTTAGTATAGTAGGAAGCGGGTTTGAGTTGATATCACAGCGGTGACAGATGTTATTGAAGTTTTGTGACATGTTAATCGTTGGACATTTATAAAACAAATTAGTAGGGGGAATTGGATAGGAAAAAGTAAGTGGGGATCTCGAAATTCTGGTAGGAACATTGAAACAAAGTTGGGACAGTGATACTGTTTATCAGTAACAAAGTAAATTAAGTAACAAGGGATTAAAAAGAGTTTTTGTTCCTGAGACAATGGTTTAATATTCTTAAGGTAACAAGAACTAGTTTAATCCAGTGTTGCTTATACTATTTTTTCCAATAGCGACGGATTTACATCCATTTTTCCATGAATTTTTCACAAAAACACAAAAATGAGGAATTAAAATTTTTTTTATCCCTAGGGATTAAAATTACCTATTAATGCACAAAAATTAGGGATTAAATTCAATGAAACAATGTAGGTATTGAAAAAAAATTATTAATAACCATTAACCCTGTCGCTCTACAAATAGAGGACAACACTCTGCAAGATGTTTCCACCACTAAATTTTTGGGTCTACATTTTGACAACCACTTAAGCTGGAAAGTACACTGCTCCAAACTCGCAGCTAGATTGAGTTCGGTTAATTACCTAATTAGAAATCTCAGACGCGTCTTAACTCTAAATCAACTCGTTAATATATACCACTCGCGCTTGTGGAGTCCATCCTACGATATGGGATATGTCTATGGGGTTCGTCTACTCACTCGCATGCTATTTTCATTGCCCAAAAGCGCATTATAAGAACAATTGCAAACGTGTCAAAATTTCATTCGTGCAGAGGTCTCTTTAAAGATCTGGAAATCTTAACGGTTCCTAGTTTATTAATTTTTGAAAATTGTAAATTAATCTTCACTTATTCTCAAAAACTGATTAGGAACAAGGACCACACATAGCTATAATTTACGTGATAATGACCTTTTCCAAATCCCCACTTTTAAAAGACAATTAACCGCGAACTCTCCCATGGTTCTTGGAGTACAAATGTATAACAAGCTACCTCACTACTTAAAAGGCTGTGACACTCTAAAACTGTTCAAACAAAACCTGTTAAAGTACCTGATTCTTAACCCATTTTACACCACTAGTGAATTTATTAATCTTTAATTGTTACCTAATTGTTAGTTTGTAATTGACTTATGCTATAGATACGTTTTGTTGGTCTATGCACTAAAGTATATTATTATTATTATTAAATAGATTTTAAAAGAAAATATTTTTTATTAAAAAACTAAGACAGCTTTCGTTTTTTGTAAGGCCATTTTTTAAAAAAACGTATTTTGTACAATAAAACAAAGTTTATTTGAAACTTCTATCTATCACCGTTATTGAGTTGTGACCGTTTAGTGCATTCAGTAATGTGCTCCCCCCCCAGGTTGTCGACCCCCTTAGTTCTTGTACTAAGTGATAAATGATACTTTAACTGTTATAAATCAATTCATTTCAAGCCTGTTATCAATTTATTGTTAAATAAGTGTGTTATTATCCAATGCACTATTTAAATAAATTAGAGACTGCAACAGAGCAATATAGTTTATAGTTTTTTTTATTATAGGGTTCACCACAAAAACATTTTCGAAATATATCAACAAGATATTTCCGTAATGGTGTTTTAGGCAAACCTTATAATAAAAAAAATTAAGAAACCTTATCGTATTCCAAGTGCCAAAGGAATATTTGAGAATTTTTTTAGTTCTGATTCAGGATCCCGGTAGTGGTTTCTGTAAGAAGGTTTTGGCTGGTGGTCCATAATAGGAAAAAGATGGAGGATTTGACTTTTACCACTAAGGCATACAAAACAGATTTTCTGGTGCAGCGATGAAGATTTTTCTAGACAGTCCCCCAACAGTTCCCTAACACTCGTAAAACTTGTGTGGTGAACCAAGTAGGAGAAAAATTAAGAGGCTTTTTAGTATTTTTTTTATCATGTTCTAAATATTTCCTTTGTAATTCCAATCTTCTGACTACACAAGTGTAGTCGATTGCACTCGGACAGAGTCGAGGTGGTCTGCTATTAACTTGTTGTAGATGTAGGGGAGACGGTTGACATTGTCTTGACCGAATGTGGTTGTGTAACTTCGTTTTGTTTGATTAAATGTAATTAACTAATGGACAATTATTTTATGTAATCCAGGACCCTACACAAGTGAGTGGCAGCAATTGGAAAAGTAATCAAGCAAATGTTAGTTTTGATTAGGTTAGGTTGCGTATACATGAGAGAAAAGTCGCTTTAAGCAAATTTAAAAAGTACACTACGAGAACATTTTAATTACTGCTATACAAACAGAATTTCAAAAAGTTACACGCCACCATCGGCTAAATAAGCTTTATCATATCAAAGTACTCGCATTTAGACAGCGACGTTCTTTCAGCGATTTTAAACCGATTCAAGGCATTATTTCAGCATTTTCGCGAGATTGCTTCTGAAACGCATTACTATAGCATCAAAGTAAGCTCGTATGATGTACAAAAGTAACACTTAGTGTCCGTTACAAATTATTTTACTTTAATATTATGCTTATGACAAGCTTTAGCTTTGAAATCTGATTACCTTACGAGTAAATATATAAGGCTAGGACTCCTACAAACAACACCATGGCTTACTAAAGCTATACTTTTGCTAAATTGTATACAATATAATACTCATTCGAAGGTTTCAAAGCAACATACCAAAGGGACAAATGCGTAATAAGAGTCGAATTTTCCCTAATCCTTTTTAATGACATTCTAGAGGAGTTGACATCGGTTTAATTTTATTAAAAGTTATTAAAAATAACCCAAGAATCGCCTACACTTATCAAAGCGTATAGATCGGCCTGACGTGCATGCCAAATAGGATGGATTTTATTGATTTTTCAATACCTTGGAGATGAAGGTAATGAAACGACTATTTTGGTTTGGGGGTTGAAACATGCTGATACATTAGACAAAGTAATCAATCACAGGAAGAAGGGTTTCATTAGCAGCTATTACTTTCAGAATTTAAACTTTTAAGTAATAACGTAGGTAGATTTGGTGGTGTTCTAACAGCAAACGACTATATGCTACGTACGTAGTGCCGTTGTGGTTTAGTTAACATTTAGAAGGTGAAGGTAGCGTTGATTTAAGTTTTCTTTTCAAGTTTACCTATATTCTATAATACACCTACTTCATACTCGGTTTTGAATTTTAGAGCAAAAGACTGGAATTGTGCTTGTGTACTGTATAAGTAATTTTGAGGCAAAACCGTAAATCTTTCGCGAAAACAAAGCAAATGGCTGTAAAAGCGTGCGAAAGCAGACAATACCATTGAAGGTATCTTCCAAACTTCCGAATTTATTAATCAATTTTCTCCGAATTTTCGCCTTAGAACTTCCTCTTCTTGTTTTCGCAACGCATTCCTCATTGTCTCTCGTTAAAAGTTTATCTTAGAATTACGTTAACGCAGATTCAAAAGCTTCTAAGTGGCAAAACTAACGACATTCCTTGCGATTCAAGTTATAAGCCCGCGTTCCCGTTGTGCGCATTTCTAGTTAATTATATGCTAATGAACTGTATTTGAATATATTCATAATAACCGCTGAAAAACTAGTGATTCCCCGTCTTTTCCGTCTGCTTTTGAGAAAGATGACCTTTTTATAGATTTCTGTTATTTCAAATTAAATCAATGGGTTAGCTTAAAATATCACAATGTTTCCACTGTAGCGTACCTATTATACTTTCATTAATAACAATTACCAAAACCCTAAAGTTCTCAATAAATTCAATGATTCATTTAAAAATCTTCAATGGTTTCCTCGATATTTAAACTCTACACCAATTTTAATACGGTAACTCTGCTATTTGAAGGTTTTCTAGCGAGTTATTGTGTATAAATTTACATTTAAAACAACTTTTACTTAATATCGAATGTTATTCCGCACCGTCTTTTCCACGATAAAATTTTTCTTTCTTACTAACCATTATGTTCCAATTCAACAGGCCCAAAACTCGTAACTAATTCAGCCGAATTGCGTTCCTCATGAATATCGCATTATTTTCAATGTTCTGACAAGTAAAGTGCGGTTGCTGTCTGCGAGTATTTGTTGAGCTTTCTCACAAAATTAGCTATGGGAGTACTTTTTCTGCCTGAAAACAATTCGGTTAACCAGAAGACGATTGATCGCACATCATCGTATAAAGAAAGATTAGAAACAAGGACGGAACGAGATAACTGTAGCATTTGCATGATGCCCTAGAGACAAAATATGCTTCTAAACTACTTCTACAAATTGTACATAGATTACACGTGGCACACTATGTTATATAAATCCGTGCGTGTCCTAATAACGCTCCATTTTATCGGGTTAATATTTTCTGAGAAAATGAAAGAGAATGAGATAAACAAATATTAAGGGTAAACTTTTCTAAATATGGGAAACGACGTGGGACGATTAGTTGATTTCTACAGACTCGGCTCCATAAGAACCGTTTCTAATAAGGGTAGGTAATTTTAACAAGTAAGTGATCCTTAGCAAAGGAGTTTCATATTTAGTACGAAGGATGTCGCGATACCTACTTGCAATTATTGCAGCTTCGTATAAAATGAAAATTATTGGTAATTGAAATTATCATTGCAGTCATCAGAATTGAAAAGAATGAGTTCAAACTAACGCACCCACTTCTGGAACAAATTTGATAACATCTTTTTATTGAAAGAACAAATAGACTGGAATTGACTGACTACCCTAACACCATCATCCCCAAATTCGTCTAAATTTTTCCCAATAGAAACAGAAAACTCTACAAATTGTTTTTCTAGATAAAGGTTTGGTTTTTATTGCTCGAATGGTCATTCGAGCAATAAAAACCAAACCTTTATCTAGAAAAACAATTTGTAGAGTTTTCTGTTAGCAGTGAATTACGAGGAATAATTTCAAAAGTGTTTATTTCTAAAGTTATGTATTTTTCTGCATTGTAAAAAGGCCCTTGACCTGTTGGAACTGTTGTCTGGCAATTTAGCAAAATCATGAATGGACAGCTAAAACTGTCTGATTTTCGAATGTGATTCGAAAATAATACAAATAATCGGTCAAAGTTGACAATCGGTTTTTAGTCAAAAACTCGAAATTTTCAAATGGAAACCATATCTTTACTGTGCATCAATGGAAAGAGCATAAAAAACTTGCAAAATTGGACAGTTTTTTTTAGTTTTTTCTTTAGAAAAATTTTGCAAGTACAATTTTGTATCCGTTTTTTATGCATAGTAAAGATATGGTTTCCATTTCAAAATTTTGAGTTTTTGACCAAAAACCGATTGTCAACCTTGAACGCTATTCGTATTATTTTCGCATTTGAGAATTTTTAAAGCCAAAGCAACCGCGCCCGTTTTCTTCAATACGTTTCTTGTTATCTTGTATTTTAGGAAAAAATTATGCCCATTGGTTCAGTAACACTGACAATTCAACTCATGTATAAAAAATCGCATAAGCCGCAGTGAAATTGTCACTTTGACAGCGGCAAAAGTTACCTGCAACTTTTACAGCGACAAATGCACTAGTGGTTTTTTCACTTATTCATTTTCGAACCAATTATCGCATTATCCTTTCCCATATGATTAGCTTGACGTCTGTCAATAATTGATTAGTTGGTGAATTTCTTGTTCGTTAAATTGTCCTGCCGAATTACACTCGAGGTTTGTATTTAAACCGAGTAAATTTGGGTTGTGGCAATTCAAATCTGTTTCCTTTTAGCAATTGGACTCGAAAAACTGTCAACCTAAAAATGCTCCACCTGCGGTGTCGCATTTTTATTAGCTGACAGTTTTTCTCGTCTAATTGCTAGGCAACAGATTTTCATTACCTAAACAACCCAAATTTACTCGGTAAAATACAAACCTCTTGTGCAATTATAAGTGATAAAATTAGTTCAGGTTTAGTTACTACATTGTTCGCTAGTGTGCCATGAATCGTATTGGATTTGTGGTTTAAAAACGAAAAAGAAACACTGAAGCTGATAGTAAAATTAGCTCCATTCAATCAGTTTAAGTGCGCGTTCATAAATGAATTGCTCGCTCTCCAACTGGCAAATTACAAAAGCTTGCCGTAGAGATACGGATGTTTTAAAATCCTTGAATTTCATGCAAAACTAACTTTGCAATTACCTTGGTAAACACGACGGAACTGACATCCGCGTTTCATTTATGTTCATAAATGTAGGAAATTAGGGCGATTCAATAATGGAAAAGTCTCAACTTTGAAGAACTCTCAGATACATCAAAGGGACGAATTTGTGGAATTCAAATTTAATGTGGAAATATTAATGTTTACGAAATTTTGTTAATGTTTGACAATCCATTAGCGTAGCTAAAGCTAAAGTTAATATTCTGAAGCCGCAGCTAGTAGCTTGTATGTCATGGTTTAATACCGTATTAAGGAGGGTTGGTAGGTACATACACTATGCAGCTTTTTAATTTCCTGTTGGAAAATTTTATCATTAAAGTTCCAGGTTAACGAAATATTCCAACTGAATTTCATGCAAATTATGCGCTTTCAATTTGATACCAAAAGTAAATGAGATACGTAATTTTATAATAAAAGCTGCTATTAAAAAGGGAATTATCCCTTAGCAATAACAACTCATTGATAAAGAAATGCTAGTGTAAGGACTAGTTACAATACAGAACCGAATATTTCACAGTTAGTGGCAAAACATAAAATGACATGACTGACCCCGTAAAATCCTAAATATTTCTAAAACGCCATTATATTTACAATTTAATATTTATGAGAGAATTTCCCTAATCTTTATGTTTATCTTAAGATTTAATAAGGTGAATAAAAAGTGAGGAACATTGATGCTGGAGCCGTTACTATTGGTCATATCAAAAAAAGTTGTTAATAAAAGTTGAATGATTAAATATTTGCCACGGTTTTCAATTTTTTTTAAGTCATAGTTTCAGAATGTGACGTCACCGCACAAATTGTTAAAATGGTAACCTAAAATTTGTTGACAATGTTAAATAGTATTTTGTTTTCTCTCATGTATGTGTGTATCTTAAAGAAAAGCAAATTATTTTATTAAAACAATTAAATACAATATCATCCGCGGAGTAAATGTCCAGTTGAAAATTGGCGTTGTTTTAAATGTAACGCTACAGGGCACATGCAACAGTTTTGTATCAGCAGAAACATCCATGTGGTCTCAGAAAAAGGTGGTAATGAAGAGGAAATGCACGAGGATTTTAATTAGGACTTGTTGGCTTTAAACAATATTTCCGGCGGGGTAGTTCGGCCACATACCGTTGAATTACTGGTGGAGGGACAATTGATATCATTCGAAGTTGATACTGGAGCCTGTAAGTTCGTGATGGCTCAAAGAAATTTTATACCTAATTATTTAACGTATGCTTTCAACCGGCGAGTTAGATTATGCACATTGTTTCGGGACAAAATATTCAAGCATTGGGAGAATGCCTAATGAAGTGGTTTATCACAATGTCAAAACCAAATTAGTTTTGAGTCAAGTAAAAGCTTCACTCATTTATTGGGTAGAACCTGGTTGAGTATTTTATTTATTTATTTTTTTATTTATTTATTTGCCTTTATTTTTGATTGGGCGGGGTTTCAGCCAGGGCTGCTCTACCAAACCACTATACATTTACAAATATCCATGCCCGAATACGGATTCGAACCAGGGACCCTTAGCACCACAGATGGTTATCACGTCTAACCCCCTAATAAAACAATCAGCTGGATTGCTTTTTGTGTCAAAGCAATTAAAACTTTTTGTGTTTTGTTAAATTTTTAGGACTCTGTTTGCAAAATAGGGTTTCAATTTTAATGGGTCAGACTTTATCCACGCTAACGTTATTGTAGAGTCTGAATATAAATACAGTTTTTTGGGAGCTTTAGTTAAACGTTTCTGGGAAAGTAAAATAGGTAGGTTTTTGTAAATTTGTACTTAGAAGTTACGCTGAAGGCCGAATCGATGTAAAATATTTTCAAAATGGCCGCACTTCCGGAAACACCGGAAGTAGATAGTAACTTCGTTATTTTAAATAGCAACCCCAATTTTTTATTGGGTTTTTGGATTCTACGTGAAATTTCAGTTCTTTGGATACCCATATGCCTATATCTGCAATTTATGGTTTTTAAGTTATTTTGACTTTAAGAAAAAAAATGGCGGATGCAGATGGTACTTTGACTCTTGATTTGGACGAAAGCAACATAACATTCACTGCATTTGTTTCAAAATTATTACCTATTTATAAGAAACAAAGAAAACATAAGTAATCTTCTACAGTACCTAAAGGCTGCGAATCTCCTTGAGAAACTGTAATAATGAACTAGGTGGCGCCAAAGACCTCGGCAGTTAACGCGCCGTAATTCATATTTAAAAAAAAAAAATTACCTGTTTATAGTTCTTATATAAACTACTGCTCCGAACGCATTTATAGAACTATCACAATAACCTATTAAATTAACTGTATCTGCATTAGTCATACCTACTTAAATTTCTTGGTATTTTTAAATTTTCCCCAGTCGTGCCAAAATTTTATTAAATCGTTTGGGACCTTATAATTCCCTTTTAAATTTGCTTAACCATATCTTTTGCTGGAACCAAAATTGGACCAATAAGTCCCAATGGGTCATAAAATTTACAAATACAAAAAATTTGGCGCTTGGTAACACATTCATGAAAGTTACACTTTGGAGTAGAACAACCTGGCCATTGTACAAATGTACATACACTGATTGAGGCTAACATTAATTTTTGTTTTCATACTCCCATCGAAAACACATCTAAATTTAATAGATCAGTTTTATCATTTCTTATGATGTAGTGAAGTGCCATAAAATAATTGGAACCGTCACTTACATTGCATTCGCTTAGCCTTAGGTCAATCATTGTATTACTTAAATAAGTCACTATTAGTTTTAAGCCTTTTTTCTAAATTGATAAATCTTCTATAGGCCACCGAAAATGAGTCACCCGCGCCAAATTTAATTCTGAAATATCTTTCTTTAAGGGATGTTCAACCTGCAATTTATTGCTGAGTTTGACAAAAGAATTTTTGAAAGTATGTTCACAAGCAACTTGATCGTTTTCAAATTCAGGAAAAACTTCAGGTAGTTTTTCGGTGTCACAAAATTTACTAATTATACTTTCCATATTTTTATATTGCGCCTTGCGAGTCAATAACAAAACAGACAGTTGCACCATTTATTTTTTGTTATTGTTGGTAGTTCCCCATTTACGATGTACCCAAATAGTGTATTTTGCAATACCATACCATTTGCGCCTAATTTGGTACCCGTGGGCATAATTTGGAAAAACACACTAGCATTTAGTCAAAATTCAATTTTATTAGGTAGACAAGAATGATTGTGGGCCAATTTAATAAAAAGAAAAACATACATTAAAGAAAATTTGAATAAGGGTTGGGCGAAGTGCCGTAAATTTTTGTGTGTGAACCAAACGACCATTTTAGTGAAAACTGTCATAATAATTTCTTCTCACACCATAAAGGTTATGCAGCGCAAAATGGACTTTTTCCCATGTATTAACAATCAAATGTAGATAAAATTGGATAAAAATGTTTCATAATTGTCTTTTTATGCAACTTTATTGCCAGATAGAAAACATCACACTCGATCCTTTTAAACATCTCATGATTAAAATTTACGTTGCTCTGAAAGTAGTTTATTGAAGTGATCCGCTCAAAGCAAGCTGAAAGGACAGGCGTTTATGGAAGACTCGTAATTCATTTACGTAAATGCATTCGTATATGTAAATTTTATTGTTAATTAAAAAATGTACCTTCCAATGCAAAATTGTCTAGATTAATTCGTGACTTTATTCGTGAAACTAGTGTTCTCGAGCGAACGTATACGTTGGCCCAGCTTTTTTCATTTGAAGAAAGTCCTGTTAACGTGAATGTTCAAGAATTGCATAGGTTTACCATAGTAAAAGATTTTATGTATATTTATAATAAAGCTCGAACTGACCGTGGTTCATACAAATAATGGCGTTTAAAATTGAACATCATCCAAAACTATGGAAACTAAAGAAAAAGGAAAATACCTCTTCGATTATCCCATTATTAAACTGTACGCATGGAAGAGTTTAAATCCCCAAATTAAAGCGATGAATTTATCTATGGCTGTACATGCCAATATAGGGATTTTAAAACACGTTAAAAGGTATCATATAGGATTTCCAGTTTGTAATTGATAAATTGCACTATTATTCTAATTACTCCATTCATTAGTATACGAAATGCACATACCGTAGTGCAATGTAATTAATATTTGAAATAAATACATAATTCAATATCGAAATAAAAGCATTCACATTCACATCGTACGATCCTGGATTTCTGAATATGTTTGAAGGATTAAGGTATTACAAGATACTGTAATGGTAGGTATATCAAATTGTCCCTATCGATTTCATGTTCCAGTTGCTTTATTTGTTTATTTTGTTGTCCTACCGTTAATTTAACTTACTGCAATCCTATTTGACACTCGCAATAGATAGGAAATAGAGAGAGGCGAACTCGTTAAGCTAGCATGTTAGCGAGAATGTTATTTTATTAATTAGTTAAATTTTGGCACTCTCTTTGCAATCCAGATAAAATCTCGGATAAAATTGTTTCCTTAAAATTAGAGATTGTGCCGTTCGAGTATTTCAAGTTATAGGTGTCAATTACAAGGAATTAGGGCAGATCAATTTCAGAGTAAAATGCCGATAGCGATTTGGCTTTTGAAAAACGAGGCTCACAGGAAGAGTCCAGGATTTAATTACTTCGGAAAATTCAATTAATGCTATTATAAACAAATTACGGAAAAAGCTCAAGATTACTAATTAAATGTTGTTAGATAGACAGCATCCGAAAATTACACTTCTTATTCAGAGGCCGGCAGTTCATCGAACGTTTTCTTTTCTAGCAAAATAAGGATTTTAGACGCAATGGCAATAGTCACGATAGATGATATAATTTTACTACTATCTCAATTGATTCATACTTACGAATGCCAAAAATTAATCGTAAGCAAGAATTGTATTTTGTGAATTCTTTTTTCGGTAGCACTATCAAGATAGGGCCCATACACAGAATCACAAAAATTAAATTGGGACAAGACTAGCGGATCACAAAGAAGCATTTTAGTTCTACTATTTAAAAAATTACTTTAGTTTAAGGTTACAAATTTACTGCTATAAAAAAGTGTACAAAATCTATGGATCAATTTAGATACCCTAAAGATTTTGCATAGTCTTGTTTAAATATTTCCGTATTATTTTCTAAATTAACAATCACAATCTGACAGTGAAATGGGTAAGTTTAACAAATTAAATTATCAACTGGTTCAAAAATTAATTCCCCCAGTACTATTAACAGACAGGAAAATATAAATGCTTACCGTCTAATTAAAATTTGTTAACTTTTAATTTACATAATTGGAATAATTTCATGGTTCTTTTAATAAAGTGAAATCTGCGGAAAGTTCTACGGTACCCCTAATATACCAAATTTACTTCCTCTGAATACAAAACAAATATTTACAATACCTTCTAATTTTACCACTCATAATTCCATCGACAATTTTGATTTACCGATTGATATCGATGCAAATTTTTCCAATATAACAGCACAATCAAAGGTGCCCACGCTATTTTGTCTGTGGCAAGACGTGGAAAAGCGTTTCCCTATGAAAACTATTTGGATTAAAGTCAGAAAACCCTTTTTCCAAGGCATAACAAGATTAAAAGATTTCAATGTTTGTAAAGTTTCATATGACGAGGATGCTGCATACTTTTACTATTACGCGGAAGGAGCTCAAGTCCAATGGAATGCTAAAAATGAAGGTATACGATCATTTCCCTTCTCTGTAACTGTATTCTAATATTTCTCTAAAATAAAATAAGAAGTAGGGTAGTAAGACACTGAAAGCTTGAACTTTATCCGCATGAATCGCCTGAGAAGAGGGTAGGAAATTTGACAAGACTGTTAATCAGCAACGCTAACTAATTAACAAAGTATAAAACTGTCGGCCGCCATAGATTATATCACTTTTTTGGAAAAGTTAATTAAAATATTTATATGTAGGTACATTAATAAACTGGTTGCAAATTGTGATTAATAACTGAGAAAATGAACATTTCAAACCTGTTAGTCCGCTTGCTTTATTTATTCTTGTAAAATTGCAGATGACATGTCTAGTCGGAGCGTCGAAAGTAATAAGGGTTGGATAACTATAGGGTTAGCGTAATCAGTTCGTTTAATTAAAGAGTAATCCTCTTATAATTATAACAACTTATTTTCACAATGGGATTACCGCGGCTAATACTGTATAGCTTTTCTTAAAGTACGCAGTTCACATAAAACGTGGACAAAAAAGGGCACTCGAAAGCCTGTAGGTATATTTGAGTTTTTTTTGTAAAGGCTTCTCGGGATCATAGCACCTTAATTTGGACCAGACAGTAGGTAGAGGCTTCACGCACTGGGGTCTAAATGGGTTGTAGGACAATTCGCACCCGAATAATTCGCACCCGGACATTTCGCACCCGGACATTTCGCACCGAGGAAAATTCGCACCAAAGATATTTCGCACCCGGACAATTCGCACCCGGATAATTCGCACCGGAATAATTCGTACCAGAATTTCGCTCCCCTGAGAGGGTATTTTGTGTATGGTTGACTTTAAACATAGAAAGTCAGCTGTGAAGTATTAAATTAACTCAGAGCTTGAAATCTCCAATATTACTCACCAATATCACGTTTTATTACTTTGGGCATGTAATAGACGTATACCTACATTTAAAATTTGGATACTTTCAATATTAAGGTATAATTTGGAATCGTGACGTCCATTTTGTGTTCAAACTCTAAATGGAATGATTTATTAATATTGAATAAAAGTTCTCTAAACCGTTCCCATATAATTTAATAAAACGAAGTGATACACTACATGTTTCGACCAACGGTCATCTTCAGGTGATCTACAAGATGGTAGAGATCATTGAGGGGAGACTATAGCTATAAAACTTACAATAGATGGAAAACAATTAAAAACCCAAAAGGGCAGTAAAACTGGAAAGCCCAACGACCATATCCGTGGTTGGTTCCAGAGTAAAATTGAAATTTGAAGAGGTTGATAAATTAAATTTTTGCAAGGGAGGGCCGAACCTAAAAACTAACATTAGACGACGGTATAAGCAACGATGAAACTTACGTATAAAAAAGTCAAAAGGTCAAAAGACGATATCCTAACTAATAAAATACCCAATTAAGGGCTTTGGAACTGGAAACCATCTGCACTTCCAAAATCAGTGCTCGGTTTAGCTAATCTTACCTTGTCATCGTTGACCCAGATCCTGGCATTGCATGTTAAACTAAGAGCCGATGGATCCTTCTTTGCTCTTCTCGCTCGACACAGCCATGATGAGCAGTTCTGGAGTTTAAGGTTCTTAGCAAAGAGGTACATGTATCCTTCAGTATCCTTTATATATTATGTATCTCTTTCCCCTTTTCGTTGTACCGAACTCCATTGTTACGCGCCCCATAGTTTGCACCGCCAAAGAGTAACTAATAATATTCTTTGGCAGCGCCTAAATCTCATATCCATTATCAACTTTTTGTAACAAATCAAATTTCAACTTTTAGCCTCAGGGACAAGTTCATTTTTGATGATATTTTCCTTGATTTTGGCATTTTAATGTGGCACTTAAATATTTATGTTGGTTAAACAATAGCCATACAATTTGTAGAGGAATAATTTTTTTAATAGTATTTATGAGGCAAGAATTCATACGTACAATCCTATGTACCTTTTTAAATGGAATGGACCGTATCAAAGCAGTAGAGATATTAGGTCACTTTAATAGCATCCATATCACTCAAAATCTGGAATTCAGTACTTATTTTATTGTAATGTCCGTATTAAACAGGAGACACTTGCTAAAGGTACCATGAATGAAAATTGATGTAAAAAAAAAACAAAAAAAGGTAAAAAGACCCTCATCCGTGATGTAAATTGTCCATGCACTCATGCTCACAAGTAGACGGATGCTGCTAAACGCTGGTATCGGTCTATCAGCAAAACTGTCACCTGACATTTCTTGAACCTATTTACCAATTCACAATCAAGGTTTTTTTCATTTGGAAACCTTTTAGCACGTACAAATAATATTGCAATAGGAATATAAAAGTCTAAATAAAATTTTAACAATTATTATTTGTTAATAGCTGCAAGTTAAGTTTCCTAGTTCTCTAACCTTCGATGTCGTCCATTTAAAGGACACATAACGAAATGTCTTAAAAGAATCTCAAGTAAATTATAATCATATTTGAACGTAAAACAAATAGATTCTTGAGAGTTTCCGTAAAATTAAAGAGATAAGAACTGTAAAGTAACGAAAAAAGCAAAAAATGTTGATAAATACCGTGAAAAAAATTGATCTTGCTATAAATTATATGGCTATTATTAAAATAATATACTGAAATTGTGAAGATCCATGACTCTCAGTGGGGTGCTTAAGAAGCTTCGGAGAAATAACACCAAAATCTACCCATTTATTATTATAACAATTTTTATGGGGAGATTTTGGTGTTATTGCTCCGAAGCTTAATAATATACGGTGGTGCATTAGAAACGATACATAGCTATTTCTGTAAATTAAAATAATTTTCAAAAAACGCTTTGGCACGTCAAATTGATTATGGAAGGAAACAGTGTCTAAAATAAAACTTGCTCACTAATGTCTTTCTCTCGCATCGCTTATAGTGCAACCCTTAAAATCTTAAATGATGCATCGTTGGTAAGGTCGCCCATCTCTGAATTCGGATATGTAATTTTTTGGTTTAGTTGTTTCATTTCCAGTGCATTCGACGTTGCAGGTACAAGTTTTCTCTTTTTTATAACACTTGCAACTGCATAATTTTGACGCACGATCGCATTAGCTTCTATTACACAGTGATCGGCCCGACATCCTTCCAATGACATAAACAACAGCGCGCCCTCAACTTACTTTTAAAATATTTCGAAAATATCAAATCTAAAAAATTATAGTCTCACCAAATTCAGAGAAGGAAAGCCTCTCCAATGATGTCCTATCTTTCTTGTTGCGCAATTACCAATGCTAAGGGTTTTGCTTTAGTACTAGGTATGCCATACAAAAATTAACAAGTTAAAAAGTAATCGTAAACGATTTACATAAAGCGCATTTCCACTTGCATTCATTTCCCATTTGTAAGATGAAACTTCTGTTAAAATCGTAAAAATCCGGCCACAAATATGAAAGATAGCGTTGCACATGGGCAATCCATTGTTGACGTGCTACTTCAATTTCAATTTATGAGAAGAATTTCATTTCAATGCTTTTCTAAATAAGAAAGTTGGAACTGCGCATGCGCAAACCTAAATTTTGAAACTAATGTTAGATTTTCCTTTATTCCAAGTGCCTATGTATCACATTTCATTTAAATTCTTCCATAAATAAAAAAGTTGGCACTGCGTATGCGCAAAACCAAATTTTGAAATTGGCGTTTGATTTTCCTTTATCCCAAGTGCCTATGTATCAAATTTCGTTTAAATTCTTCCATAAATAAAAAAAGTTGGCACTGCGCATGCGCAAAACCAAATTTTGAAATTGCGTTTGATTTTCCTTTATCCCAAGTGCCTATGTATCAAATTTCATTCAAATACTTTTATAAGTAAAAAAAGTTTGCAATTCGGTATATAAATGGTGGAGATGCGAAAAGGGCACTGTGAATTTTGAATCGATTCGATTCAACTTTTGGAATTGCGTATTATATGGCTAAAGCTATGCCCATATTGAATTTCATGCAATTCAGTTCATAACTAACGGAGATGTAAAAGCGATCGAACATTTCTAAACAAAGTTATCGTTCACACGGACAGATAGATGGACAGACAGACAAAGGAACAGACGGAGAGACCAACCGGCAGGCGACAGATAGCAATGCAAAATTATAAACGATCTCTAGGATCGTTAATAAACGGCAAAAGTGTAAAATTATGGAACATGTAAAAAACGGTTTTTTGTTTTTTTTTACAATAACTTTTTTTGTAAGCGGTACAGAAAAAATTCCTTCCTTGGTACAAGACTCGACACCATAACGAACCAAATAGCGAAAAAAATAGAACAATAGCTCTTAAGATAAAGAACTAGTAGCGTCGCAAAACGAGCGGACGGACGGACGGACGGACGGACAAAGTGGCCACAATAGCGCATTTTTTATTTATTTTTGTGGAAATGCGCTAAAAAGGAAGTATATAGGTACTTAATAATTACAAACATTTAAAAGAAAAAATCATCAATATCGACCTGTTTCTAAAACGTTTCAAGATTTTCAAAACCCTTACTGTTTTGATTATTAACAATCTCTTAAAAAAATGCCAGAATTTTTCCATGTATCTCTTCAAACTATAAAATAAGGGAGCGTTAAAATTACTTCCTTTTTCTATTTTCATCTTGATCTTATAATGTAAATATTTTTAACTTTAGACTTATCACTTTGTTTGTGTACGGTATTATATGTTGATTCTGTTTTAATATTAAGAGCGTCCCAAAAGTAGCGAATATTACACATAATATTGTAGATATACTATAACTAGGTATAACTATTTGGTATTTAATTACTCCACAAAATACGTTTCAGTTACCTATTCTTATTTTCTCAAAACGAAAGCGCATCAGTAGTTAAAAATTATGTGTTCTTAAATTACAGAATTTAACTATATCAGACTCTTTATACAACTTTAAAAAAAACCAGCGTGATTATATTTAAGAAATGGAAATACTTAAGAATCGCGATGTGTTGAAAATGAAAGACCAAATAACTATTATTTGAAACATTTTTCCATGAAGTAGATGTTTACCAAGATGTGCACTACTACATACATTCTGTAAAGGCAATCGTCTAGTAGCCTCTTAAAAATATTTAATTTTAATAAACCAAAGATTTACAGAAGTATCCGGGTACGAATTATGCGGGTGCGAAATGTCCAAGGTGCGAAATATCCTGTGAGCGAAATGTCCGGGTGCGAATTGTCCGCACACGGTCTAAATGAGCTGTATTTTTGTGGTTTTATGCGAATTGGCGGTAGGTACTCTGGCAGGTGACTGGGACGGTGGTAGTCGGGTCTTGTCGCTTCCGTTTTGGGCGGTGGTGGTTGCCGCCGCTGAGGCGCAGGATGTGGACGGTGGAAATGATATTTTCAAATAGAAATTTTGCTACAAGTTGTTCCAAAGAAATTTGTATTACAACAAAGACTTGTCGCCGAATGAGAGAATCAAGTGAATTAATTGGATTAAAGAAGACCGATGATTTTCAAACTTTATATACTAATCCTATTTCCCTTGAAACTTTACTTTTCTTTTGCATTCTTATAAACCTAACATCCCCGAGAAACTTCGCTAAACAGTTTCGGGCAACTCTCTATCTATGTATTGATTTCCGTTCATAAAAGTTTCATAAGTGCTGACAATTGCATTTGCCGAAAGATGTAAAACGAAGAAACTTAAAATATATGAGAAAATTTGAGATGCAAAGCAAATATACAAAAAGTACCCACATCGCGGGTTTCCAAACTCGCAATTCACTACCAAAAAAACGGTAATCAGAAATAATGATGAATTTAATACGGAAGACGGTGTAATTAACACCAGTTCTTTGTGCCGATGACAACTTTACTATCGAAACGACAGGGCTGGTCGCGGGCTGCGCTGCTCTACACAAGAACTGTTCCCAATCGGGAAGTTTCCATTTGTCATTTAATTAGAATCTGTGGAGGGTTACTGGGTCGAAACCAGCAACATAGTCAACCACTAAACGATTCCCTAAAATAAATTGGCAATCTGCTGATTTCGGGGATCAGTAATTCACTCAGCTAAAGAAATATTTTTAAATACAATGTTGGGTTAAAACCATAATTTATTATAAGTTAATAGAGCACATTGAATTGACGAGGAAAACCGGAAATTATCAACATGCGTTTAGCACACGCTTTGTATATATACTTGATTTAATAAGATGCCAATTTCCTTTGCAAAATTAAATTCAGAAGGAGCATGCATAATTTAATAACATTATTTCCATCGCCACCCCCCAATGCAGAACGTTTACAATTTATGTGTTTCCCTTTAATCCAGTAGATGCTGTTTGCAAATTGTATATTGCTAACATGGAAAAGAAAATTGACGTTTTTCCAATAGAATAATCCATTGTCCGATGAAATCTTTGATGTCGTGACGTTTATAAAGCAAATTCGTTTTGAGTACTGAAAAATTCTCAGTCTTTATTTTTGTGGGCGTTTGTTTCAGCCTTTTAAAGGAAAAGGATTTTTATCTGAGGCGATATTTTTTATAAAATACATCGAAAGAAATAACAAAGTGAAAATGTGTGACATAAAATTTAAGAAGCTGAAGAGGGTGCGTCTTCAATTCTTGAGGTTGTGATTTTTTCGTCGTTTAGCAACCACCTTGCGTTGTGCATGCTTTCTTAACAAGGATTTTGCATTACAGCTCAGCTGCCAATATCCTTTAACTGGATCGCAGGTTTTCATTATTTTTCAATTTAGAAAATTTGTAGAAATCCTACATTCAGCAGCGATACGTGCTTTAAGACATTGGCTGCCCGCCGAGTTATTAAATTACGGAGACCGCAATAAACTTCGTCTTTCCCGAAATTTACATATGTATGATTTTAAGTTTAGTCAACAAACAATAAACACAGCTTGCATAAAACAAAGTTTCTTTGAATTTTGCATTTAATTATCTCGTCTCGTTTCCCAACTTAAAACTTAAATCTAAATTCCAGCGCTTTTATTACTAGGCCATTATAGGGTTATCAATTAAGTTGGTAAAATAACAACCTTTGAACGTTTTGTTTAAATGTTCGACTGTTTACGGTAAAGTGAATGGGTCTTTCAAGAACTTTTATATTTGAGGTTTAAAGTTCAAAATGCTACTTGTCAAGTTTCTAAACGGGTACTGAAATACAAATATAAAAATTCACTCAATTTACCTTATTTATATCGCGTTTAAATCTACCCTTTGAGCAGTTCAAGTTTGGACAACTAGGACACCCTCTATTTTAGGATTTGTGGGTTGGAACCAAAAATAGATGTCGTTTAACCCTGGCTAGTAACGGAAAGGGACCTTTTAGTGTTCAAAATTCCCAAAAATTCCCGATTTTGCACAATCCAAATGATCGAGTTGATTTGCGGCGTATTAATTGTACACAACGTTGTTTATGGCGGAAGTTTAACTCGTATTGCGCGATATTGTTCTTTTACAGAAAACCTCGTTATGAAACTAAAGCAATAATGGCGAAAAATTTACGTTTCTGGCATGCCTGCTTGTTTATATTGTTCTTAAGAAATTGATATTTAACTTGTAAAGAAAGCATTCGGGAAGTGGTCAAACATACTCGTTAATACGAGAAAGATGGGCACTTTAGAAGCATTTTGTTAATTATATTCAACGCGAATCGACTATAGGATTAATTCACTACAATGATTCTTTTCAAATAATATTAATTAATTGAATTAAGAATATAAATTTGAAAATATCCAATTAAAGTTAGGAGCTACAGATGTGCTTCATTATTAATGAAAATTAAGCCAAGCGAAACTATGCGTACGGCTGCAATTATTTGTAATTGGAAATGGAATTAAGTTTGCTAATTACGCAAGCTGCTAGTAAATTATCTTAACTTAGCCGAAAGGATGAATTAATTCCTCCTCCAACAATTGACTCATATTTTCATTTTATCATTTGTTTTAGTTAAGTGTTCCAAAGAAAGTTACACTGATTTTAGGTGAGTTTGAAATTGGTTACTACGGCTGACGGTATGGTCAAATGGTGCCTTAAATGCTAATTCTGTAAGAGGTAGACCTAGGCGGAAGTATGTGATCTAGATTTAATCAACGAGTCGACGAAATAAAAAAAATAACCTATTAATTGTGATCGTTGCAGCCGTCTGAATTCAGAAGGGCGCGTTCTGCAAATCTGTAACAGATAACAACACAAACCTACAAATAAAAGAGGTAGTGAATCGCGCCGCACATAAAATATCGCGTAAGCAATCCTGACACTCGGCAATTAGATATAAAAACTGTAATTAATACTCAATACAAATCAATATTTCGAATGACTTTACACTAGTAAAAGCAAAATTTTGGTCGACCACGGATTATCCTTACAGTTCGGGTATAACAGCACAAACGTGACGTTAAATTCAAGAAAAAGACTTTACGATTCACAAATATTTCTAAAAACAATTCGATCTACTTAATTAAAAATGTAGACACCATAATATGAGCAATTTTTTCAGAGTAAAACAAGTAAGGCAACAATAAAAATTGTAGATATTGTAGTAATGTCAAATCTTTGGTAGCGACAAAAGTAAAGTACGTAGTAGCACGTATAACGGAGCGATTTACAATAGTAACAATCTGCAAGGTTTCGTAATATGCTTGCAGTTATTATGAGCTATATTGAAATCTGCAGGCATAAACAACTTCACAGGTAGAATCAGCTGTTTTGTTTCACGGAAATGGCGGGAAATTCTGCCAAGTCGGTAATGTAGAAACTCATCCACAGCGTACGTTAGTCCACATCAATTTCGCTAAAATGGCGGGTACAAGTAGAAATGCAATCTCATCCACGTACGGCGTAGGTGATGAGGTAATGTTCAAGTGGATACAACGTAAAAGGTAATCCAAAAGAAATAAAGATGAGAACTCAAAAAAATTCAAGAAAACTTGAGGGTGAAGATCAAAGCCCTAAAAAAACATACGTAATGAGAAAAAAATGCGGCCTCATAATGTAACATACCTCGTATTGTTTAAATACAAGATACCGATCCGTAAAAACAATTCAATGGAGCACACCTGAGGTATCAAGATAAAGAGAAACCAACTCCAAAAATAATTATGCTAAGGTCAAAATATTAATCCCATTTCAGTCAGAAAAGTAATGGCGTACCAAAAAAACATTTACTGAAGAGGAAGTACAGCTACCAAATTAAAGGGGAAGGGATAGCATTAAGTGCAGAAAGGTACAAAGGGTGTACTCTAGCAACAAGACAAAGAAGTATCGTATAAGAAACCTATAACTTCAATTTTAACGTTTCTATCTATTCCCCCAAGAAAGCTCGCGTCCTCTCCCTATAAACTTTCTAGAATTCTTTGCATTGCCACCAAAATCCGAAAGGTTACACTGAGGGCAGCTAACTAACAAATTAACAAATTTTCTACTAACAACATTGAAAGAACGTGTTCAAGGAAAAGCACTTCCAGATGGTGATCGAGGGGTTGGAGAAACGCTGGCTGAACTGTGTTGACTTTCGGGGGTGTTCTTTCAAAACGGGAGACTTATCAAACGACCCACGTCAGGTATCTGTGAGGGATTAGCTTGCTTCGGATTAAATGTGTAAATATAATGACTAAAAGTAATTCCTAGAGAGGATTTATTCCGATTCACATTACGGTCAAGCTAACTTTGAATTCACTTCATACAGAAAGTTTATAGGGAAGCGTTAATAGAATATTTGAGTGCGCGATTGGGCGTATGACCAAAATTTTATGAGGATCATTTAGGAGGCAAACAGGATCCATTTACTGGGCCATTAGAACATTTCGTACTTTCCCTGCTTGTTCGAAACTCTCCCATCTCCTAATACGAGCTATTGCAAGTCTACCATTATGCCCCCTAGCTCGATTTAAAATTTTTTATTCTCTAATTGTACCAAAAATAATCATTTAAATGCCAAACTCGTTATATCAATCATTAGAAATACAACGAACGCAGCTTACGTAACGATTTTAAATTGTAAAAGATTTAACATTATAAAAGAAAATTTGGGAAACGTCGATATTTCAGCGCTTCGTGCCGAACGAGCTTTTAATCTAATGAATAATGGTGCTGTACTGTAAAGGACGATTCTTTGAAACTTAATCCACCTCGATAAAATGTCTCTTCCCTTAAAATATTCCGCCGAATCATCGCGCACGGATTTCCAGCAACAGAATATAGTCTTTTATGCTGAAAAAATAAGAGCTCCCGTTTTAACGAGCGTGTACAATTGAAAAACGTGTTCCACGACAGGAAACGTTACATTTACAAAGCAGAAAACGGGAAGCGATATGTTTCAATTACGTGTGAAGAGTTCGACACGTACTTCTCAAGTTTTAACTCTTTTAGTAACACGTCGATAGCAGCGAAGGAAATGAAACTGAAGAGTCGTAGAAGGAAGGCCCTAAACATAAAAAGTGCACAAATTGATATAAAATGCTTTTTTGATCACTTAAGTGTATTAATATTGGGAAAATTTATTATAAAGATTTGCACGTATTCCACAACACTTTTGTACGGTCATACCTCACCTTATACACATTACGCGGATTCACATTCATTAATTTTAATTAGAGAATCGCTTACTGCCAGGAATTTATTTCTAATTAATAGGTACATTCCTTTAGAGGAACATTAAACCTTTTGTGCTTCATTGGGGCCCGAGTTAAATTATCCAAACCCTCCCGAGGGATACATTAAAGTTACATTATTATCAAGGCTGCATGGGAGTCGGGAGGTAAGATCTATCATTCCTGAAAGTTTTATCAAGTACTAATTTTTTTTCATAATCTATGTAGGTACAAAATTTCTTATGAACTACACTACTAATTAGAACTTCTGTCGATCAGCAAGTTTGCTGCCGTTGCCGTAAATCCTCAAAATTTTATTTCCGCTGTTTAAAACGTGTCTGAATAATTATAACATTTGGCGACCGTGACAGGACATTTATTCGTGAATTTTGTTCTGGGAAAACGGTTGTGGAAAATGGAGCAATTGGATGTGGAACAGCTTAGAAAACTTCTTCCCGGCAGGCGTTTACGAAAACGTACGTGTTAGAGGCTCTTTTGGCTGGAAATGTTACAACCACTGAGGTAGTTGAGGTGAAAATAGCATGGCAATTGTTACGGGGGAGATATGAGACGTTAGTGAGGACAACGGAAGGATTACATTGTCGAATATCAGCTGATGAAGAAATTACCGACTTAAAACTTCTTAATTTGAGAGACTCGGTGGCCTAGACCACCTTCCGAAAAGTTTAAAGAATTTATTACACAAATTTTGATTTCGATTTCGAAAAATTTTCGTTATTATTATACATATTGCGTTGTTATAATTATTGAATTATTATCTGTTAGAGTTGAAAGCTACTGATGGCGTCGGAATGTTACTGGGTTAATAATAAATCGCTTTTTTTGTTCTCTGTGGTCGTTGCAACAAATATACGTATATAAATATGCACACACAAAATATTCTTCACGCATATTTCATATTCACCTAAATGCAGGCAATTCTAGAAATTGTACGTTAAAATCAATATTTACGCAAGATGGAAAAATGCCAAATGAAACCCACCATATCAGGCAAACTCAGCAATAACTTTCGTGTCAATTCACAAAGTTTATTACGATGAGACGCCTTGAAAATTTACTTAGACAAATCTAGACCATTCCCAATTTTCTTTCGGATGAGACTCCGTTGATTTTATTATTGCGAATTGCAAAAAGATAATATTATGGATTACGGCATTTTTATCTCGCCGTATGAAACTCGATCATACATGAAACAACGGTGCCAAATGAGAAAAGTTTTTCCGCGTTGAAAGTTTTCGTTAACACTGTTACCGCTTCCATTGCGCCGAATTTCATCCCTTAAAATGGAAAATGCTGTTTTTCATTGCTTGTCGATTCCCGCAAATGGGTTCCCGTCAGTTAAATTTTGTAAAAAACCCCTTCAATTTTCCAATTAAAATGAATGAGTTAATAAAAAAGATTGCTTGAATGGGATACTTTCAATTTTATGTTATAATTCCACTTTGAAATAAATTTTATTCGTTTCTTCTCCCACACAAGGGAAACGGATGATTAAAATCTCTTCCTATAGCTAACTTTTATTTGAACAAGGGGATCATTTACCTATAACGTGTTTTAATATTTCCACCAACATCTGGAATATGTAAAAAAAAGGCGATTTCAATTTCGCAATAATTAAGCTTTCTGTTTAAAGTTATATGTAGATTGCAAAGTAACGTTTTGAAAACAAAAACGTTGTTGAATTATTCATAAGCGATAAATTACATCATTACGTTTTCAAGAAAAGCTACATAATAATAAGTGTAATTGAAATAAAATTGAATCTTCCTCAATTATGACACTCATTGATCACAGTAAAATCAACGAAATTAATGATTCTCACAAGAAGTACGAATTCGTGCTTCTTGCCTTCCGTGATATAAAAGTAAATAAGAGAACTAATGACACAAAACCGTCAAAATCAAATGTTTTCAACCTACCAACCCTAAAATTAGAAACTATCACATTATAAGGTATACCTAGGTTATTAGCGATTTCAATTAACTGTACTGTAAACCATATGTAGTGTGTAACAATGACCAATAAACGCTTGCCGCTTAAAATACTCAATACTACAAGATTTAAAGTGTACCTACTGTACACATTGCAACAATTTTCAACTTATGTTCTCAAACGTCTCTTAACACACAAGTTTTCAAAGGACTAAAAATGTGCACAGTGTGAATTAAAAAAGTAATCGTAAACGATTTACAAAAAAACGCATTTCCACTTGAATTCATTTCCCATTTGTAAGGTGCAACTTCTATTAAAATTTCGTAAAAATCCGACCACCACCAATAAGAAAGTTTGTGTTGCATATGTGCAATCCATTTTTTACCTGCTACTTCAATTTCAGAATCCTACCGTAAAATGTTAAAAGAATTGGTTCACAAATAACGACTCTATGTCTGGGCATACGCAGTCAGATCGAATTGCGCATTTGCAAAACAAATTTTTTGATTCGACATTAGTTAATTTCATTTAAATATCTTAACAAAGGAAAATTGGATTGCGCAAACACAAAAGGGTCGACAGCAATACAAGATTATAAACGATCTCTAAGATCGTTAATAAACGGCAAAAGTGTAAAATTATGGAACATGTAAAAAACGGAGGGCGTAGAAATATTTCAAAAAGCAACAGCATAAGCGAAGTCACCACCGAAACAAGATCGATGTTTTGATAAATACATCACAAATCACTGCTAGCATGTTGTAGAATTTTCGAGAATTTTTTTGAAATTTCAAGAATTATTTTCCGAATGCTCATGCACCAACAATGATTATTTTATACAATTTTTAGAATTTTCTAGACTTTCAGATACATAATAGGATTTCAGTGTACACAAAATTTGAAGTGGTTTTAATTTTCTAAATTTTTTAGAATTTCTTTAAATTATCCACAATTTTTTAGAACTATTTTGAATTTTTTGGAACGCCCATGCACACACAATCGTTAGTTTATCCAATTTTGAAATATTTTTAAAGTTTTTTTAGAATTTTAGTGTACACAAAATTTGTAGTAGTTTACCCCTCGTACTTGTACAACGTTTTAACGTTCACTTTGGAGTAGACAAAAAATCCAAAAAATTGTGTAATTTTTTAGAAGCAAATGGATTTGCTCGAACGGTTTTTTCAGCGACTAGAGGAAAAAACTGTTTGGACAATATATTTATCAATTTTTCTTTAAGTTGCTACAATGTAGATACTATAACTACAGGTTTATCCGACCACTTAGCTTAGGGCAACAACTTATTTTAGAGAACTTTATGACAACATTTAACAATGATCAACATCAACCTAAATCCCACCGTTTAATTAATATTGAGTTTTACTGAGAAAGTTCGCAGTATCTATCTGAAATCTTTTCCTTCTATGAGACAAAAAGTAAAAGTGCGAAGTGGTTCAATAATGATCTGCATAAGTTAAGAGAAAAGATTATTCTAATTAACGATTTGTACAACAAGTATGGCTTTCCAAATTTACGACAGATCAAAGTTTGCCTAAATGCAATTTATAAGAAGGAGATTAAATTAGCAAAAATTAAATGGAACGATAATGTAATAGCGAACTCAGGTAATCCTATTAAGTCGATGTGGACCATAGTCAATTCGCATAGGAACAGCAACAAAAAAGTAACCACTACATTAACTGCAAACGACTTTAACGTTTATTTTACTAACGTCATTAATGATCTACTAACAGTTCTTCCTTGCAGTAACTTTGACCCCATACGCTATTGCAAAGTGAACACTTGTAACACTCCAAGTTTCGAATTCAAATGTATTTCGGAAATCCAAGTGCGGGATGCAATTAAAACCATGAAGAGCAGCAGCTCGAAAGATACAGGGTGATTCCTATAGTACCTGCCACCGTTTGGGAGCGTATAGGGGGTGCCTAGGGGAAGTCTTTTCATATAGGACACTTGGGGTCGGAAATCCAAAATAAGGGCGCCGGAACCAAATTTATCTTCTGGAATTTCACGCCTGTATGTAGGCAACCCAACCGACCGACGTTTCGCGCGGAGCGATGCAGAGCGAGTTAGCGCGAGGAAGCGACATGGGGGGGAAGGAGGGAAAACGACAGTCAAAAGCAATAACGTTTACAAGTGTTCAACGTGGCCACCGTTGTTCTCAATGCACTTCCTACATCTAGCCAACCACTCCCCTCGAACTCGCGTGAAGACTCCTATGTCCTGGCCAACAGCCTCTCCGGCCATGACGACGCGCGCAATTAAGTCCTCTTCGGATTCGACGGGAGTCTCGTAGACGTGCGCTTCCATCACACCCCACAAGTAAAAATCTAATGGGGTGATGTCGGGCGAGCGGGCAGGCCACTCCACCGCACATCCACGGCCGATCCATCTGTCCGGATAGGTTTGGTCCAAGTGTTCCCTCACCTGCCGCCCGTAGTGAGCAGGGCACCCATCGTGCTGGAACCAATGGTCCCAGTACAAGTTCACTGGAACATCCATTAAAAGTTCTGGTAGCACCTCGCGCAGGAAAATCAGGTAATTATGGGCATTTAGACGCGGAGGGAGGATGTAAGGCCCCAGTAGGTTGTCCCCCAGGATGCCAGCCCAAACGTTTAAAGAAAACTTGTCCTGGTATCCTCGCGTAAACGTTTCATGATGATTGTGCTCCGCCCAGTAGTGGCTGTTACGAGGATTGAAGGTCCCCTCTCTTGAGAATCCTTTCTCGTCAGTAACTAGCACGCTCCTCAGAAAGTTCGGATTAGCTTCTTCCTCCTGGACGACTAAGTTGCAGAATTCCAGCCTCCTTTCATGGTCACCCGGCCGTAACTCTTGCACTTTCTTAAACTTATAGGGGTGTAAGTTGGTGTTGTTGGCGATGTTCCACACTGTATGTTGACTACAACCCACCTGATCTGCTACAAGTCGAGTGCTAGTACGCGGGTTTGCCTCGAAACGTTCCAACACATCCTCCTCTAAGGCATTTACCAACGGGCGATCGCGATCACGGGCGCTAGTGGTCTGCGAAATAGGAGGAGGTCGGTGTAAACAAACAAACTTTTCGAAATGGGTGCTTAAATGACCCAAGTATCGATGTGCATCACGAATCTGTGTGTAAAGTTAAGCCTCCGTCAGCTTACCTGCAATTGCCCTGTCTCGCACAGTCGGAAGTGAACTTCTTGAAAGACCTGTCTGCAGTGTAACTGACGGTTTGGATACCGCTCAGCGTACGCTCGTCGTGCAGCTCGTGCGTTACCATTTGCCAATCCGTACATGAAGTGCATGTCCGCGTATTCCGTGTTAGTAAAACGTGCTATAGTGTTTATTCACTTGATACGCGTCGTTGCAGACGGGATTTCGTGGGTTTAAACAAAATTCTGATCAAGTGTCAGCCACACATCGCCGGCTGAGATCGCTCCGTGTGCACCGCCGGCCGGTTGGGTTGCCTACCTACAGGCGCGAAATTCCAGAAGGTAAATTTGGCTCTGGCACCCTTATTTTAGATTTCCGACCCCAAGTATCCTATATCAAAATACTCCCCTACGCACCACCTACACGCTCCCAAACGGTGGCAGGTACTATAGGAATCACCCTGTATATTTGGCCTTACAACAAAATTAATTAAGTGTAATATTAATCTCTTTGTTCAGCCATTAACGAAATTAATTAATATTGTAATTAGAACAGGAATTTTCCCAAGCTGCTTAAAAATTGCCTACGTCACTCTCATCCCTAAGAAAATGAACGATGCCAACGACGTTAGCAGTTATCGTCCAATCTCCATTTTACCCGTTTTTAGCAAAATAATAGAAAAAATACTCTACAAACAGATGGTTACTTTCCTTGAGGACCATTCTTTTCTTTACGCACAGCAGTTTGGCTTTAGAAAAAACAGAGGTACCTCCAACGCAATTGCCGCGTTTGTAAACGATACCCTGGATTGTTTTGAAAAAGGAGGCCACTCAGTTGCGGCTTTTGTTGACTTATCTAAGGCGTTTGACTGTGTGTCCCACGATATCCTGGTTCGCAAATTATCGGTATACAATTTTGGTAAATCTAGTTCTGCCCTATAGTTTCTTTTCTTATGGATAGATATCAACATGTGTCGTTTGACGGTATTATATCTAGAAAAATGCGTATTAAACACGGTGTCCCACAAGGATCCATCCTGGGTCCGTTACTGTTTCTAATTTATGCCAATGACTTACCCATGTCGCAGCCTAAAGAAATCAATTGTATCCTTTATGCGGATGATGCTACTTTAACGTCATCTGACACAAATTATAATAACGTAATTTTCAATATTAATAAAAGCATTTAAATTATATCCAAATGGTGCATTGACAATAAATTGAAACTAAACGAATCCAAAACTGTGGTCATGCCGTTTTCTCTAAGGAACCTAAACGACGAAGTTTCCCCTAACCAGTTCTCCTTTTTAGGTTGTATAATAGATACTCGTCTAAATTTTGAAAGCCATTGCGATAATCTTGCCAATAAACTTAACAAATCTATATATCTATTAAGACATTTGTGCAACAGTGTTTCTTTAAAAGTTCTAAAAGCGGCATACTATTCTTTAATACAAAGTACTCTTACCTATGCGATCATAGCCTGGGGAAATAGTTCTCACTGGAAAGATGTATTTCCGATTGCAACGTAAAGCAGTGCGTGTAGTAACAGGCCTCAAGTTTAGAGAAGACTGTCGTAGTGCGTTTGTTGCTTATAAAATATTGACTTTTCCTTCTCTCTATATTTTAGAAGCTTTGTGTTTTGCTAAAACTAATATTGCATGCTTTCCGAAGAAATCGGAAATACATCATTTTGATACGAGGAAAAAGGATATGATTCGAGTTAAATACTGTCGTCTGTCCACAACACACCATGGTATTCTATATATGTCACAGTCATTATACAACTGTCTTCCAAATCATCTCACTTGTTTGTCACTTGCGCCCTTCAAGAAAAAAATCAAAAATTATCTCATCGAAAATGCCTTTTATTCTATTGATGAATTCGTCCGTGGGTGCAAATATATTTAACAAATTTGTTTATATTTTTGTGATTTTTTGACTGAATAACGTAATGTCGTTTTATATATATATTTATATTTTTATATATCTGTAATTCAAATTGGCATGTTTTTATATATTATATATTTTTTATTAATTGTTGACGAGTGTAAGTGCACAGACACGTTCCAGACAAGAAAGATCTATTCTATTCTATTCTAAAAAAAATGGTTCAAATTCGTGGCTCGCCATTGGGATCTCCGTTACCCCTTTTTGTGACTAAAAAACGCATTTAAAATTTTTACAAAATCCTTGAAAATAACAGATATCCCCGAAAAACTGAAAATGTCAAGTTTCGTTTTCATTTTCCCTAGCATAAACGGTTGGAAATTGATGGTTCCCGTTAGCACCTCCTACGGGTCCTTTTTTTCGGAACATCTGAATCTGATATCAGCATAACAAGCTAGATGTACAAGGTACAGGATAGCAGGTAACGCTTATGTGCTGGATTTTCCGTCCATCCGTCGCGAGGGAAAATCTAGTTTATTATAGAAAAGTATACAGAATGTAGGTTCGTTCCAATAGAATTAAGAAAAAGTTACAGTTCACGAGTTTCTGAAATGGTGTCGTGGAAAAGAAACCGAACATTTTACTGAAAACCTGTTTTTGGCGCACTTTTTTGAAAAGTCAAAGCTGAATAAGTCTTCTCCGCTTTGAGCTCAATACTAAGTGTTGACGATAATGCTAAAAATTACCAGAAACTTAGACCTAAACTAGTAGGTATCCAAAGCGAAGATTATACCAATAAACCGAAAATATTAGAAATTTTGTGTGCATTATGAGAACCACACATGTACAACCGGGTGGAAAAAGCACAGGGTTGTTGTACGCAGTACACTAGAAGGACTTCGGTATCGCCTCACTAATTCAGAAGCTGATGAGATGTTTTTGAAGCGCCACGGCGGCGGAACAGCTAAACGTGTCCAATTTGCTCAAGATTTTTGTGCTTGGGTCGTTAATTGTTAAATAAATGCAATGTCTATGTACCTAATTGATTTGTTAAGTCCGGAATCATATCTACTACGCAAACATGATTAAATAAATAGTGTTCTCTGTAAATGTAGATTTAAGCCTACATTAAGAGAACAAGAAAGCTCGAGCCAGCTGCCAGCGCTGCTGAAATTCTTTCGATAAAAATTTCAATTTATCAAACAAATCCCTTGGGAGGTAATGAATAATTTCTGTACAAAAAATAGACATCAAATATCCGCTTTGATCCCGTAAGTACAAAGAGAAAATCCTGCCGGCATCATCGCGAATTGTTTCAGTTTAAGGCCTCTCACAATTTCCAGTACCCACTGCGTTACTTACAGGATCTGTATTCCGAAAAAACCGCAGATATTTTATAATTCGTATTTAGCTACTGAAAACAATTGAGAATGTATGTGAAATCTCAAAACGGACATCAGAATTCTCAGGCAAAAAGTCTCCGCAAATGATGTTGGTATTTTTCAGTTAAAATTGTCCAAGCTTGCTATATTTTGAGGGTACCTACACCTTTATTTGATAAGGATCCATGGATGACAACCTCATTAATATTCCGAGTAGTCTAGATAGCGGTTATTTCCTGCCAAATTTCAAACATAATTTAATAGTGTTGGAAATCCGGCATCATCAGATCCAATTTTATGTAACGTGCAAACAAATGGGAAGTGTATCGAATCGAAGTCGCAATGCATACAAAACATCACGTAATGTAGAGCGATTGCTTCCACATCAACAACTAAATAAACATCGATTGCGTTTGTGTTCATTCATCTTCCATCTGTGGCAATTACTACATCATCCGGATTAGACTCTCAACATGCGCAGCAAAAACTTGTATTGTTTAACTGAGTGAATTGACTAATAATAAACAATTATAATTTAAAAAATCGAGAGGTTGTAAAACTAGGATTTTCCGCAAAGCATCTCTCTATCTGCGATAGTTTCCGATTTCCTCCCGACAAACATCGAAAAAAAGTCGCGCCCTGCATAAGAACATTTCTTAATACATTCCTATTTAATTTTATTTTACAGATTTGTAATGGTCCCACATTTTTTCGTCGCTTTAGAGTCGTAAGATACGACGTGATTGTCTAGGGTTAGAGGAAAACTTCTATTTATGCCGCAATTAGCTGCTATAATTAATTAGGAGTGCGAGGTTCTGCTGACAAGACAAGATGGGCTTAATTTTGCTGTCAACGGATTGAACTTGATTTTGATTGGTGGAAAAAGATTCGTGCCATTAAGGGAGTCGGTCTAGAAACGTGAAGGAGTGGGAACATTGTTGTTCTCTACAAATGTCTTTGATACGCGTTTTAGATTGGGTCGATGTCTTCCTATTCTTTTTATAAGAGCAGATGTAACATCTCCCTGGTCCTAACTGCGGGAAAGGCTCTCTTTGGCAGATTTTGTTAGTGTTATTATATAATATAATAATTCCCTTTTAATTCATCTACAACTCCCTGACTCCCTCTGTAGTTAAATTGTAGAATGTTATCAATTCCCGTTTATTGCCAGTGTTTCTGACAATATCATCCCCGTTATGCATCGTCAATAATAACAGCACTAGCTTGTATTCCTCTGATTTGTACGACACTAATGACATGTATTCGGAAAAACAAAAAATGGTAGAGTGGAGGGTTTAATAGTTTTGCCTGTCACCATGTACCTTTGGAGTGGATTTCTCTTTCTTTCTAATGTATTTGCACATAATCAGTACGAGGAACGTAATTTTTTAGGGTTTTATCTTTCCTCAATCTTTTCTCTTAAGTTCTCATCGTTTTCTCTTTTGGATTACCTTTTACGTTGTATCTACCTGGATATTACTTACTAATCTACGAAGTATGTGAATTACATCGCATTTGTACCTGGACCCTCCATCTTCCTAGGATTGATATTGGCGAACGTGACGCGGTAGATGAATTTCTACATTACCGGCTTGGAAAATTCTACCCAATTCTACCAACGTGGGATATTGCATCGATTTATTATTTTTGTATGTGGGCCGAAATTAAAGGGTCACAAATTTTGCTTTTAATTAGTTAACGTAAGTTGCATTATTGATTCTTATTGGGTATCAATATTCGGTTTAATATCCAATTGCCGAGTGTCAACCGTTTCGCAATATTTTATGTGCCGGATTATTCACTACCCCTCTTATTTGTTTGTTTGTGTTGTCATCTGTTACAGATTGGCAAAACGCACCCTTCTTAAACTCAAAAAGGCCACGCTGCGACCATAGTTCAAAAGGTAATTCTTTGTCTTCTACGACTCCTTGATATAACGTTGATTACATACTGGTTTACGACACAATCGAATTGTAATTACTACCTTTGTTTGAGATTCATTTAAGAATTATAGCTCCGTAGTTTTCTGACTACGTGTTGATCCTTATTTTACTAAAAATTTATTTAAATTTAAATATTGACAGTTCAGATCTGTATATTACAGTGTCCTATTTGTAATATTTTGCGAAATCATTTAAGTATTAAATTACCCTCGATTGTCGCATCCATTATTTATGTTCTATCCCTATCAAGTATTTTACAGTAGTCCATATCATTAAAAAACAAGTTAAAAAGTAATCGTAAACGATTTACATAAAGCGCATTTCCACTTGCATTCATTTCCCATTTGTAAGATGCAACTTCTGTTAGAATCGTAAAAATCCGCCCACAAATATGAAAGATAGCGTTGCACATGGGCAATCCATTGTTGACGTGCTACTTCAATTTCAGTTTATGCGAAGAATTTCATTTCAATGCTTTTCTAAATAAGAAAGTTGGAACTGCACATGCGCATACCTAAATTTTAAAACTAATGTTAGATTTTCCTTTGTTCCAAGCGCCTAAGTATCAAATTTCACTTAAATAGTTCCATAGATAAAAAAGTTGGCACAGCGCATTCGCAAAATAAAATTTTGAAACTAGCGGCTAGATTTTCCTTTTTTCCAAGTGCCTATGTATCACATTTCGTTTAAATTCTTCCATAAATAAAAAAGTTGGCACTGCGCATGCGCAAAACCAAATTTTGAAATTGGCGTTTGATTTTCCTTTATTCCAAGTGGCTATGTATCAAATTTCATTTAAATACTTTTATAATTAAAAAAGTTTGCAATTCGGCTTATAAATGGTCGAGATGCGAAAAGGGCACTGTGAATTTTGAATCGATTCGATTCAACTTTTGGCATTGCGTATTATATGGCTAAATCTATGCCCATATTGAATTTCATGCAATTCAGTTCATAACTAACTGAGATGTAAAAGCGATCGAACATTTCTAAACAAAGTTATGGTTCACACGGACAGATAGATGGACAGACAGACAAAGGAACAGACGGAGAGACCAACCGGCAGGCGACAGATAGCAATGCAAAATTATAAACGATCTCTAGGATCGTTAATAAACCGCAAAAGTGTAAAATTATGGAACATGTAAAAATCGGTTTTTTGTTTTTTGTACAATAACTTTTTTTGTAAGCGGTACAGAAAAAATTCCTTCCTTGGTACAAGACTCGACACCATAACGAACCAAATAGCGAAAAAAGTAGAACAATAGCTCTTAAGATAAAAAACTAGTAGCGTCGCAAAGTTAGCGGACGGACGGACGGACGGACGGACGGACGGACAAAGTGGCCACAATAGCGCATTTTTTTTTATTTTTGTGGAAATGCGCTAAAAATATGTTGAAAAGTAGAGGGGTAAGGGCTGATCCAAGGTGTACCAAGATATTACTTTGTATACGAGAGCCCAGACGCCTAATAATAATTGGATTGGAAATTTTAATAATAGATAAGATGCAAGTTAGTATTCCTTATCCTTTCCAAACCTTATTAACTGCATTACTTGATCCCTAAAGGCCCTCATTTGATATCGCCGTAACAAGATAAACGATCCTCCACAAATTCAATTGTTAACGTGTCTTGATGACAGCTTTGGAATCGCACTTCTGTAACGTTAATAATAAATGACAAATAACGTTACTAATTTAACACCAGGCGAACTTAATTGCCCTGTCAATCCATGGAGGGAAGGAAAATAACGTTCGCATCTGGCTCCTGTCGGTAATTTAAGAGTGTTTATCTGATTAACTAAGATGTTTACAAATAGCTTTGTTGTGAGTTGCGAGATGCACTTATTCTTGTAATAGTTCTCGCTCTATTTCCAATTTTCCAATTTTCAGGAAGCTGGTTCAATAGGAACAAAAGTTATAGGACTTCGAGTGAATCGGGAACAGGAAAAACTACGGGCTCAATATAATAGAAATCAACATATTTCATTCCCTAGGTCATGTATCGGGTTGAGACTTCCGCTAGGTTATTCCCTATGACTCTTAGATGTGTAATACTTTAATATAACTCTTCTCTGTGGTATAGGTCGAAAGTTTTAGAGCAAAATGTAGCAAATATTACACTTTATACATGAATTTAGAGTTTTAAAAGGTTTCAAACGCATTATCTTGATGCAGCAAGAGTACATCACGTGCACATTTGATAACCGCATGTGTGTGATTCAAAAATGTTAAATTATTGCCATATGGGTTTTGATCAAAAATAATCAAAATCGTTATTTATGCACCAAGATCGTCGAGAAAAAGACTAGGGGCATTATCTCAATGCTCAAGACATAAATTTGATGCATTTCTGGCAACCACATGGATTTTGATCAAAACATGTCAAAATCGTTATTTATGCACCAACATCGTTGGGAAAAAGACTAAGAGCATCATCTCAATGACCAAAACATGAATTTGATCTATTTTTGGCGACCACATGGATTTTGATCAAAACAAGATTAAGAGCATTATCTCAATGGCCAAGACATGAATTTGATGTATTTTGTAACATTAAAATAAATTATCGTTAAAAGTTATTGTAATACTGAGGATCCTTCGATATTTCGTTGTATCGGTTTATTTCATATTCGCGTGTAATACGTTTTCTAATTATGTCTCTTCAATAATTCCATGTTGTAATTTAGGGGTACAAACGAATTCATTAAGTAACCACATCGCATTAGGTCCCAGAAAGAATAACATATAGTTGGACCTGAGGCTAAAATAGTTTGTGAGCTTCTTAAACTTTCCAGAAACTCTTCGCAACTTCCTTATACTCTACATTTTTAAAAGATTTAATGTAAAATATTTGCTTCAAACTCTATTTGTAGGGAAATTTTCCTGAACTATTTGCGTTATTTTTAAAACATTATAGAAATTTAGGCACGAGCTTAAAACAGAAAAGTAGTCTATTGTCAGACTAAAAACGTTTTGTCTCGCTCTCGATTAATTATATAAATCTTGCGATTCAGGGGTAGTGTATCAGTGGGAGATTTAACATTTGGTGGTTCCACAGAGATAATTAGAAAATAGATGTCAACTGCCAGGGCGCAGTTTACGCATAACGCCAACGTGTTGAAGGAGAAGCTGAATTAGACTGAGAAATTAGGTTGATTGCAATCCTCAATGGAGGATGGTCAGAGTATTTTAGACTTACCAAATGCGATTCCGATATTGGACGCGTGCTCTTGGAGGGAGATGCTTCAGAATAGGGTCTGAATCTAGAGCACGAGAGTATTCACTTTTTAAACACTTAAAGGACAAATAGTCCGGGCGAGAAATTCAGTAAAGAGCATTGTGAGACAAAGAATGTGTTTTTAGGGTAATTGGACACTGATAAATCCGATTTTGCCTTTCACCACCTCGAATTCCGGCTGGTAAGGCCTCAAATCAAGATGGCGGTCAAAATGGTGACTAAAACTCTCTTTAACATTTTTAACAAGAATGTCGTCATGATTTTTATGTAACACATACTTTTTTCCACTTATTACCATTTTATGAAAAATTGTGAAACCAACACAAATTAAGATGGCGGCTGAAATGGCGCTCCAAATTCCGAGTTTTGTAGTAGTCTTGATTTAGTTTACTTTAAGTGAGCAAAAGAACTATAATTTGCTTGAAAAGTGCCTCCTTAAGAGAAAAGGTTATTTAAACTTTTTCAAAATTGGCGTGCAAGATGGAGGGGACAGTATCGCGCTTAGTTTGACCCTTTGTGTGCGATATATAGCATTTAAATAATTATTATTCGTTTAAATTCATATTATTTATTACCGTATACAAATTCTGCATAAAAAAATAAATCGAAAACAAAACAAAATTTAAAAAAACTAGAAATGTGGAAAAACATCAAGACGACTTAGGCATACGGAAATGAAAAATAACCGGATTTTTGAAAAAAATTTTGGAGCGCCTCAACGCCAACGAACTTTTTTTTCAAACAGCAACCTATAATTTTTATTATAGTACTTTAAAGACCTTATTTTTCAGTGTATAACCTGCATAAAACTGTGCCAGGTTTTATCATAAAAAAAACTGAGAAAAAAAATGTCAAAGGCAAAAAACTAAAACGGTTACTGATTTCGTTAAAATTTTGGAAATGTACATTAGGTATAAGGGATGTAAAACTATCAAAAACTTTTTTTATATCTTTCTATATCTGTACCCTCTACCTAAGGATAATTTGTAAAATTTCATTCTTATTCTTTCGTTTCGATTGGATAAGGAGCTTTGTGTTTAGACAATATAATATAAATTATTAGTAACACAAACAAGAGTAAAAAAAAGCGTGCGAAGACGTTAAACGGTGAAGAGTTGAGCTAGGAAGCTGCTGTGTCAAGAATTTGGCACATTTTTGAAATTAGTTCAAACTTGTCAGACGTTTGTCGCATTTGTGACCAGCAAATTCGCGTTGTCGCCGTGCTAGAAGGTCCTTAGGTAATTACGCGCGTGTTTTAAACGCGGTGTAAACAATATTTGGCGTTCTATTTGTAAAATTAAATTATTAATATCTGCACTTAAAAAAATTTCGATAATTTGCTATTCAAATATCAAGTCATAAAAATACCTGCATTTTTGGAACCATTTTGATATATTTTTTTCGCAAATTATTATTATTAACAATGGTGGATAGATAAAAAAATGTAATTTTTCCCTTCTCAATTAAAGAAATTAGTTAACCCAAGTATCTACCGCCATTTTGATCGACATCTTGATTTTTTGGGCAGGGTCCAATTACCCTAAAAACACTTGTCACCAAAATGTGTCAAGATTTGCCGTTAGAAGTTAAGATCTCAAAATTGTCGCGCGGACTAAAATGGAAGGCTGGAGCTTACCACTAGAAGAAGCGATTCAACCTACCAATGGACCTTTATCCCACCTGCATTCCCTTGATTTTGGGGTTCTTGGGAAAGATTAATTCACTTGGACAAGAGGACGATGAAAGCGGGATCATAATCAGATATGGGTTTGTCTTGTCAGCGTTGCTACCACAAAAGATAACGGCGACCTACATCCTTTGAGCAATTTGAGAATTATTGGAAGAATATTAAGAGCTTGACAGATCCATCTTTTTACAACCTTCCTCACGAATCTTTTTTTTTGATGTTTAATGTGTAAATTTATACGTAGAGATATAGTAGTTTTCGTTTTTCTTTTGGAATTGTGAGAATATTTTTATTGGAATCGTTTGTTAGTCGTTTGTTGTTGTTTGTTAGTTACATTTTAACGTTTGTTGGTTGACTGTTATTTAATTATTCAAAATTTAAAAATTTGGGCCTATAGTTAACCCCCCTCCCACTTTTTGAATTTTCAAAATATGTTTATTGCAATCGTTTGTTGGTGTTTGTTAGTTACATTTCTATGTTTGTTGGTTGATAGTTATTGAATTATTCAAAATTCAAAAATTGGGGCGTATAGTTAGCCCCCCCCCCTCGCAAGTTGCAATATTTCATTTTTTAACTTGTAATCGTTTGTTGGCCGGTTGTTGGTTTTTGTTGGGTATTCTTTACCGTTTGTTGGTTGATAGCATGTTTAGAATAAATTTTGTACGTTTTGGGAGTGAAGTTAGCCCCCCACAAAAATTTTTGAATTTTTTTATTTGCAACCGTGTGTTGGTCGTTTGTTGGTGTTTGTTAGTTACATTTTGAGGTGAAAATGTAACTAACAAACGGCCAACAAACCATTGCAATAAACATATTGTGAAAATTCAAAAAGTGGGGGGTTAACTCTACGCCCAAATTTTGAAATTTGAATAATTAGATAACGGTCAACCAACAAACGTCAAAATGTAACTAACAAACAGCAACAAACGACCAACGGACCAACAAACGATTGTAATAAACATATTCTGAAAATTCCAAAAGTGGGTGGCTAACTTGACACCGGTCGCATGTTCAATGGAAAAGATGTAGATCGTGAAAAACTGATTTCCGCAAAAATGATTTTGAAATATACTATTTTATGATTCAAATAACTATACATTTTTTCAATATAAAAAATTAAGGGGATTCCGAAATATTAATTTTTTCGGCAAAAACTATTTTTTTACACATGAAAATTGTCCTTATTTATATTTATCGTCGAGAGTTCTATTTGGTGTTATTTTCTTCGTTTTTATTTATACTTTTTGATGAAATAAAAAAGATAAATTGTCCGTATTGAAAAAGAAGCTCAAAAAACGAAATTAAGCCGCTTATGAGAAAGAGGCGAAGAGTGCACTTTCAAATTTGTTTTTTCGATTTTAATAGCCCTTATGGACATTTCATGCCTTAACGAGAATACAAACATGAAATAATTTTTAATTTCTGATCGAATGCCACCAATCCCAAGCCTGTAAGTGGTGTAGTTCCGGAGCCTTTGTGACTCAGACAGACAGACAGACATCAAGAGCGAAAAAGTGCACTTTTTTTAAGTGCATTAAAAACTCCAAAAACGACTTCAGTAATTGGTTTTTACGTACTCAATTTGACACCAAATTGTTCATATCTACCAACAATTACGAATCCTAAGTGAACTAATTAATTAATTAAAGAAATGATCAAAATCCTCGTGTAAAATCGAAGAGACTTCAGCGCATTTTTGTGTGGCAGGTCAGATCAGTATTCTATTTGCCAGTTTTGACTAAGAAAAGAGAAGTAAGATCTTGTCAGAGACAACCCACTTCCGACGTCCCGTTCAGCCGCAGTATTAGAGTTGAATTCCGTAGTTCTAATTTAATAAGCGTACACTTGAAACCATAAAACACTTTTTGGACAGTAACAGTTTATTTAATAGTAGTGGCTGATTAGAAAAAAAAAATAGTGAAAATGTGTTGTATCGGGGGTTTATTCAAAACGAGATGATTGTAGCGGGCTCTGTGACGAAATAAGCCCGACCTGTTGATCCCAACATTCTAATCTAATTAACAATAGGATTATCGAATTTTGGAATTTCATCTCGCCCATTAAAGTAAGTATAATTAACAGTAGCTAGTTAAATGAGTTGCGGCAAATCGCATCCGAACGCGTGGTTTCAAAAGAAGAATGTTTTTGGGACGTCCGCAGACCGCGCAATTAATTAAGAAAGCTTGAATTTTTGAATGTAGACAACCAAATACGCTGTGTCTGCTGGAAAACCCCTCGATCTCTCCGAATAGCCGATTCTTGTGGTAAAATGATGTTTAGAGACGATTTTTTTTTTGCGTTTGGTGTTTTAACCCAAACGTAAGATCTCTTTTGCCCTTTGCATCTTTTCAAGTTACGTTCCTAAGTACCGTAATTTTTGACCTTTTCCGTAAATTTACTTTGGCAATCGTAACGTATTGAAATTATCTATCTTTTGCCTTTGATGTTTTGCTGGTAGCATTTGTAGTACCGTATTAATTTTTAATCTCCGAACTGAGTAAGTCCATAAAAGTTAAAATAAAGTTTAACTTAAATGATAGTAATCAAACCTTTGATTGAGAGAACCATGCCATTTGAAACATAAATAAAGTGAAAAGCAAAAAGCATTGGGTTATCCTTTTATCGACGAGGCGATGGAAAAAAGTTCCACTTCGTTTTAAGATGATTTTAAAAGATTGAATTGCGGAAATGGCAGAATCAATATTATAATAAACGTTCGTTTCACATTTTAGCTGTGACTATAAAAGCCTAATTTTATGTTCTGTTACGTGTGTAGGTTATTTTACAATAAACTTTTTGCTGGGGTTTCCTTTGATTATTAAAATTACCTTCCCGTCACTTCCATGTCAATAACAAGCCCATTTTTTGCTTTCATGAATAGGAGTTGTTCAACAATTTTTGCGTATTTACTTTCTTTTCTTACGTTCTGTTTTGTATCTGAATGTGTGTGAACTTTCTGTACGTGTTGTTAATTTGATCATTAAATCTCGATCATAAAATACTTAATTTGAATATTCTTTGATATCAATCAAAGAGATAAATGTTTTCTGTAATTACGTATAAATTGTCGGTTTCTATAAGAAAAAAAATGTCTGATTTTTCTCCAAAATTAGAGCTTCGTAAAGATATTTCGTTATGGTTTCCCACAACGTTTTCCTTTGTAGATTTTCTAAAATAAATAAGCATGCTAGCGTCACCAAACGAAATAAAAAAAACCTTTTACGAAATATCGCATTAGGTGTGAATTTTTTTAAATCATGAGCTTGTATCGGTACTAAAAGCTTCGTTTTCCTTTAGTGGCAACTAATCTTCTTCTCTGATCCTAATTTACTTTCTCATGGATTTAAAAATAGTTTATGATGATTAGGACCATTGAATAAGTAATTACTTATGACCCATATTTTCATAAAACCTATTTTTCAATGCAGTTATAAAAAATTCATTAATTAAATTATTTTCCAATGAAAACAACTTTTCTGAGTTAAAAAATTGCATAAAAGAAGTTTTTCGAATCTTATGTCTTTGTTAATATCTAATTTGTAAAGAAATTCTTTTTAGTACGCCCCAAATTGGAGCTAATTAGTCAAATCAGCCACCTTTAACCATTAGCCAATCATCTTCGTCTAGCTTAACGAACCACGCGCACGTCAGGATCATCAATCAGAACCCTCTGCCATTTCTAAAACTGCAACTTGGTACTTCTTACGAACTCATCCTCAGTAAGCCTGGTCTAGCTAAAATTATTGTTCAATTAGAACAGGTTTGAAATGACCACCAAAATTAAGGAAGGATGTAGCCTTAGGATTGTAAATCCTAATGTTCACCCAAGCAAATCTTAGACGAACTAAAATTCGGTCGAGGATTATCTTATATATGAAACCCGCTTCGTTGCCGACAGTTCGAAGATTGTTAACTGATAATATTTATTGTAAGCGTTTACATGCTATTTATATCTCAGATATTACTTCCTTAACTTACGTTCGTAAGCTGGAAATGCTCATATTCTTGAGAATAATCCTTCCTTAATTTTTGTGGTCATTTTAAACCTGTTCCAATTGAAAGTTTATTCAGAAACAATTGACTGGCCTAATACCTAAAAAATTGTGTTACCCTGACGAAATTTAATTCTCTTAAAAATACGAAAAAATAAACCTCATCTCCCGATACATACTTAAATAGCAAATTTTTTAAGAATGCCATTGGTTGTTATCAAAGTCTTAAACAGATGAAGATTCCAAGAAGTAAGGGTTGTTAAATTATTTGCAATACAAGTGCCGGATCCGTATCGTATCCTGTTTCGCAAATGAGGATGTGACATAATGACAATAAGGTAAATTGAAAAACGTAATACGGTTCTTTGATTCATTATTAAAGTAATTGAATGGCAGGGTATCTACACTTTATTGAAATGAAGCAGTTGTGTAGGGGATTGAATGAATTTTTACAGAGTAATGCAACAGCAACGTAGTAAAATTCAATTAGTTTTTACAAGCGCAAATACGCGGAACTGATTTGTTATAAAACTATAAAACGGTATCTCAGATAGTACTAGCAAGTTCATGTCTGACTTGTCTCCAATTGAAAGTTTTCCTCATTTTTCTAGTTGCGATTTTCCTTTGGGCTCTGTTTTGTATTCTACCGAGTCGCATTTGTTCGTTTTGAAACAGTTAAAATCTACCAGTAATAAACAGGTTGCATAAATAAATTCGCACGTAGAGGCGGTAGAAATGAAGCAGAACTTGAAAGGAATCCCAATTAAAATTGATCCCGAACTTCATTACAATGTGGGGAGCATGTAATCTAATTTAACTACAAATCGAATGATGGCGAGATTGAATTAATGTCGAAGTTTCACCACGAATTATCCCAATAGAAAAGAAACTTTGCATTTTTTCGCTCATTGTAATTTAGGTTCTGTTTAATTGCATCTTCCGAATTTCTCTATACACAATAACGTTATTTTCTATTTACTCGAGCCAAGGAAATCAAGAACGAAGTTAGTTCTAGTTTTTAGAATTATACGCAACCCCATTGAAATTTGTTAAGGGACTGAATCGGATATAAGACCGAAAGGTAAACTCAAGTAAAAGAAATTTGGTGTATTTCGGCATCCTTTTGTCAGGTTTACGGAAAATGATGTATGAGATTGTTCAAGTTTTGTTGATACACCCGATTCTTTTATATTGTGAGAATATTTTAAATTTTTGCATATGCGCTGATTTAGGTCAGCTCAACCTTGATAGACATTTTGAGCACGAACTTGATTGGAACTGGTGAACATGAATACCAACAAAACAAATTCTTGTGGGAGAAAATGACATAAAAACTTAAACAGCGCTTAACATGAAGAAAATTTGGAAACTTAAAGGGTACTTGAGTAGAACTTGAGACAAACTTAATGGAAACATAAGGGAACAATGCAGATGTCGTTTTATCAAAACCGGCCAATTAATTTGCCCGATAACAGCTTTTATTATATACAGGGTGAGTTTTTTTTCATTTTAAGCATTAGGATCTCGGACCCCGTAAGACATAGAGATTCGGTTAAATGGGGAAAGAGTTGTAGTTTTAAGAGCTTATTCAAGATATGCTTTTGTTTTTTTTTTAATCCACAGTTTACTAGATACAGGGGGTAAACACCTGGGGAAGTAATTGTACAGAATGGAGGAAGTTATGAGGAAGTACAGGGAAGTTCGGGGAAGTACGAGCAAGTACTGAAAACTCGAGGAAGTACAGGGAAGTATATGGGAAGTACAGAGGAAGTACTCATTTGTTAATAAGATGCGAAATGTGACAGAAGGTCACCGGAGCGGTAAAATCTGGTAAACACTTGAAAAGTAATCCGGCAGTTGCTTCTAAGTGCATAAATCCCGCCTTGTTCCAAAAAAAGTCAACCCCTATGATTGTGATTATCTATATACATACCTCAAATAAAAACCTATTTTTTCACTACTACTTATTAACCTTTTTTCCATTTGTAAAGTAGGTTTTCTCGTTAGTTTTTCAAAGTAGTTAATAATGTGGTCATTATTAAATAATTTCGCTCAATAGCGTTCAGATAAGTTCTCTAAAATGAATAATTACCACTATAAATTATCACATTTTGAAAAAATTCGAACGAAATTTCTTTTTGGAAATATCGCAATGACAGAACAAAATACGACCTTTTTGACTGTTATTTCCACGCACTTAATTGACATGTTAAATTAATAAACAAAAAATTCTGTCCAACCGTTTACTTTTTTAATAATATAGATCTGAAAGGAAAATGAAAAATCGCCATTTAAAAAAAAATTCAAATATTTTAGTAACAAATGAGCTATCGAAAAAAGTTTCAAATACAAGTTGCAAGAATCGATGGTGTAGAAAAAATATTTTCAAAATGGCGGATTTCCAAATATTGACATCAACTTCCTTATTTTAAATGGACGCCATATTTAATAATAATAATAACAATAATAATATATATTTGTGTTTCTGCGTGGTTACACTTACACTCGTCAAAATTACATGTAAACAGATAAAACAATAAATATGGTTATTAAAAGTACAAACATGAACATTACACTACTATAAATTAAACTAAGTTACGAACAATACCTAGTTCATAGATTTCCAACTGTTCACGAATTCTTGATGGGAATAGAAAGGATTGACTAGAAGAAAGTTTTTTACATTGGTCTTAAAAGTTGAAAAATTTAAATTTTTAAATTTCGTGGGGAGGCAATTAAATAAAAATTGAGACTGATATAAGGCTCCATGTTGAGATTTGGACAGTCTACATAACTCGGTGCGTATAATAATAATAATAATAATAGCTTTTATTGAATATTGAAGGCTCCTACACCATATTCAATTGGAATGCACAGGGTCAGATAAACTGAAAACAGTTATCTGTTCTTCCCCCTGTAACCACAATAAAATCTAGGTATAAAATAAAATTGCAATGACAACCATATATACATAATTAACATAAACATATACTATCCTATGCTTGTAACTAAATATCTAGCATAAAACTTAAAAAAAAAAAAAAATTTTCCGGTAAGCAGTATATAAGTATTACAATAGGTACGACAAGTAACTAAAGAATCACGACCTACTTGTAAGTATTGTCCTTTTCATCGCCCTCTTAAATGAAACCTTTGATAAACTCAGAAATTTAAGATTTTCTTTCTGATTACCAAATTTGCAGATGTTGTAACTGAAGGATCTTTGAAATACTGACGTAGAGAAAGATGGAGTAGATAACAAACCTCGATATCGCAAATTTAGGTGGTGAATATCTGTTCTAAATGTTATCCTATTATATAAATAAGGAGGTGTTCTATCATTAATAATTCTGTGATAAAAGCACGAGGAGTGTAACTGCCGTGTTTCCTTCATATTCAGCCATCCTATTATGGGAAGTGTATGGGAAATCTTTTCATATTTTCGTATGCCAAACACAAAACGTAAGCAAGAATTTTGAACTCTCTGAATTCTATCACGATCTCTAGCCAATAGACATGGTCCATAGACAACGTCAGAGAAATTAAAGTGTGACAAAACCAGAGCATCACATAGTACAGCTTTGTGTTTGGTGCTAAGAATACGACGGCTGCTATACAAGAGACGCAAATGGCCGTACGCCTTGGCAATCAGATGATCGACATGCTTCCTAAATCTAAGTTTGTCATCAATGTAGAGACCGAGGCTTTTTACACATTGAGAATTTTGGAGAATTTGATCTCCGATTTGAATCCTTATTCTATCTATGGCTGCATCTCTCAGTTTATCCTTTCCGAAGACAATTATAGAAGATTTATCGGCATTAATTTTAAGCGAGTGTGCTGTTGAACTTCGTAGCACGCGTAAAAGGTCTTCATTAACGTTAGAGACAGCAATGTCTAAGTCTTTGATATCGAACGAGAGGTATATTTGGGTGTCGTCAGCATAAAGATGGTATTTGCAATGTCTTAATGTTGATAAAATCTTGAAGGTATAAATAGTGTACAGAAGTGGACCTAAAATTGAACCCTGGGGAACACCTTTTGTCAAATGTAATGCTGTAGATTGTTTGCCATTTAATACTACTTTTTGTTGTCGCCCATTTAGGTAGTTAAATACCAATCGAACAGCGGATTCTTCGAATCCTATGAACTGTAAAATCGAAATAAGAGTGTTGTGGTTAAGGGTGTCAAAAGCCTTGGAATAATCAATAAGGACAAGAATAGTTAAATTTCCCTTGTCCCTTGTATATTGTTCTTGGAGCGTGTATTATAGTCATGTAAGTCGGATTGGTATATATTACTACCCTCATTTTTTTGCAAAGGACACACAGTGTTAAAATGCTTAATTTGGTAAAAGTTGAACGACAATCATCTCTATACCCCAAAGAAGATATTTGATTTTACGTCACTCGATAAAGACAAAAATACAATACAATAAACGACCGAATTTGGTTTCAATCACAATCGGCCATGGAATTATTGCCATAAGAAATACATTGTAAACTTCGAGGCAAAAATACAAGGTTGATTCCCAAATGAAATACTAAGGGCAACTGAGGTTGAGTGTTTAGTATCACTGGTTTTGTAATGTTTTCTTTATCGAGTGACGTAAAAATCCAACATGGCGTCCATTCAAAACAAGGAAGTTGATGTCAATATCTCGAAAACCGCCATTTAAAAAAAAATGTCTTCGTCCATTGAATGTATCCGATCGAATCTTTCAACTTTTATTTGAAACTTTTTTCGATAGGTACCTCTTTTTGTTACTAAAATATTTAAACTTTTTTAAAATGGCGATTTTCACATTTTTCCAATTATCTACGAAACGTTATTTTTTTCAAAATATCGCATTGGAATATCCATCAACATCAAAAGACTTTAAACTTTACCAATTTAACCGAATCTGTAAGTATAATAATAACAAAGATAGCCATGTTATCCTACTCATTTTAAGACACCCTGCATACACTACGATAGAGAAGTCTATTACGCACCTTACATCCCTCGGCGCAAGCGCCTTAGGGTGTATTCTTCGTGCTCATCAGGCAATAATACTAGACTCCTCTACCTTGGTATATAATGTACTATTATACATAGAATCCCAAATATCAATATCAACCCCTAACCTTATAATGAGAAATTTTGAAAAATCTTGAATAGCTTGAAAACCTTTGATGCTGGGTATAGAGAAATGTGGTATCAAACGACGTAGATCTTTATGTAGATGCCGGAAATACAATATAGGGTGTATTTGTTGTCGATAGATCATGGAAAACTATGTTAGTATGCACATTTTCAGATTTCAATTATTAATGGGAGTCTGAATACTTTTAGGTAACGGTTTACGTGATTACCGATAAATTAGTATTGTTATGTATCCATCTATGAATATTAATATTGTTCCGTACATATGTTATTATAAAATTTAGTAAAAAATGCTCACAGGACAATTATTTATGTCTTAATTTCATTCATATTAAAAATTCCTTCAAACCTCATGTAAATACATTAAATAGGTAAGTGTGAAAATAAATAATGATTAACACTTATCCAATTTTTCATCTCATTTCATGTGTAGTATAGTATTCATTTCACATGACATTCGCATTTCGCATACAATGCATTTTCGTGAACTCGTTATAACCGTTACTACGTGTAACATTGAAAAATCAAATCTAAAGTCTAATCAACGTCTACTTACAATGGAATTTTGGGAAAGTACAAGGGAAGTTTGGGGGGAAGTACTAGGGAAGTTCGGAGGAAGTACTGGGAAGTAAGGGGAAGTACTGGGAAGTATTAGGAAGTAAAGGGAAGTTAAGAGGAAGTACTGAAGGACTTCCCCCGAAGGGGAAGTATTGTACAAATTTTAGGTCTGGTGATTATTACCCCTTGACTAGATATGAGCGAAAAACAGATTTAGCGATTTTTCATTTAACTGTTGTAGAATCGTTAGTATTAGAAATACAGAAATATGCAAAGAACAAAAATTGTAGATTTTTTTCCGCTTAATAAGATAATTTTCGAGATATAACGCAAACTTACATTTTTTTAAATGGTAATCATAGTTGGCTGTGACATTCTTAAAAAGTGCAATTGTTTCTGTTTACAATGATATAAGGTTCATTGTACTTACTTTGACAAATAAACATGATACAGAACTGTTTGTATTATTAAGAGTAGTAAAAACAGATTTTGCCATGGGAAACATTTTTGTTCTTTTAATTACTGTCTATTATAATATTTAACTTGCAGTTAGTTGTGCGGCGGGGCACCGTTGTGTTGAAACCAGTGTAAATTACGTCGTGTTTCCAAATCTAACCCATCCTACATATCTTGAAATTCATTTGGTAGAAAATGAAGATAACATTGGTCTGTCCAATTTTCGTCGTAAATGAAAGGTACCTATCTCACTAGATATTGTTTTCCATGGCCAACTCTGTTTACTTACCTCTCAATAATACGAAAATTACTGCAAGGCGTTTATTTATTAAAGTACATTGAGCAAGCCTTATATCGTTATAAAAAAAAATTTGTCCTTTTCAAAAATGTCAAAGCCAACTATGACTACCATTTAAAAAACTGTTTGTATTCTAACTCAAAAATTGTAAGATCTAAAAATAAATTAGTATGTTCATCATGTTAAGCATTAACATGTCTAAAACTTATTAGTGTTATTTTGTTGTATTTCTAATAATAACGATTCTACAACAGTTAAATGAAAAATCACTAAATCTGTTTTTCGTTCATATTTAGTGAGCTGTGGATTTTTTTCAAAAAACAAAAGCATATCTTAAATAAGCTCTTAAAACGACAACTCTTTCCTCATTTAACCGAATCCATGTCTTATGGTTTCCGAGATCCCAATGCTTAAAATTAAAAAAAAAAGTCACTGTATATTATATTTTAATTAGGGAGAATCGTTCCGTCAGGAGGAAGAAAACACCTCCAGGATCGCAGTTTAAAGTGTAACCTACAAAGACTTGTTAGTCAGAGCCGAAAGAGAAAACATCTTCTGAACAGGGTTGTGTTTTAAACCTGAAAGAGAAAAGCAGCTCCAAGAATTTGGAGCGTGATTTCCAAACGGCTTGCAAGTACTCCAGATACTAATTAATTGAAAGTGTCGATATGTTCCGAGAATCCTAGGCTTCATTTTCATTTCGTACGTACACAATTATTTTAAAACAAGCGTAAATACAAACAATTACAGTAAAAACTGGCATTAACCGCATAAGGCCTATGTGGCTCAGTCGTAGAACAAGAGAGAGAGATAGTAAATAAATAAATAAAGAAACAAACAAACAAACAAACTACTAAAATTTGGCCAATAAAGGCCAAATAAATAAATAAATGAATAAACAGATAAACTCGCAGATAAATAAATAAATAAGGTATTGCATTAACGAACATGGTGGAAAAATTATTAGCCTAGTTTTCCTTGAAACATCAAATAAACTTATTTACATCGTTCATCAATTAAGTGCCAGCCTAAATTCTTTTTTCAAAAAGATTCGCCTAGAAAACCGGAAAATGAAGAGACGACATTCCATTACCAGCCGGAAGGCAGATCTCACCCAAGAACATGCAAAATTTATAGTATAGAAATAAGTTAAACTTTAAATTAATTTGTTTACCAGAGATTGACATGCATCTCAAAAGTTTATCATTTATTTAATTTATTAAGTCGGTGGTAGATGGATTCCCCACGAATGTTTGTTTTATTAACTTCGTATGTTTTTTATAACACTGACATTTTAAACTCGTTTCTTAAATTATCTATAAAATTTATTGATTTTTATAAAATACGTCGTCTACGGTAACGTCCTAATACACTACTTAAAGTTCGCTGCTTAATTTTTCGTAGCTAATGTTGTTGATTCTATTATCATGGTTACTAGCTACGAAAATCTTGAGAAATCATTTTTCTTTCATGATAAAATATTAATGAAAGACGAATTTCTCCAAAAAATCTTGAAGATAACACGACGTTTCATGGTTTAAAAGACTCTGCCCGTTAAATTAAATTAAACGTTAAAAAAGATTGCCACTGCTCTTGGTTGAATATAAATATTGATTTATGTGAATTAATAAAATATGAGTTTCGATTGATTTTGGAAGACACTAGATGTCACTTTTTTCACAGTACAGTACAAACATTCATTATCATGATTAATCAACATTTTTTATTATAGAAATTGCAACGAATATTCTAGAAACCCAGCCAGACACGTAGGCGCCATCAAAGAGTAGTCACCGGAGAAGGCGGATGTGACGCATTCTTTCCGGGAAATGTGACGTGTTTGTTCGAGAACATTCGGAAGCGTTCGTGAGCATTCTACAACATTCTAGAAAGATTATTGTTTGCTATTTAAGCGAATCAATTTGTGTTAGAGGCAGTTCCAACTACGAGGTCGAAGTGAAATAGTCAGTTCCAGCTCGTATACGATAAATCTACATGTTATAAATTTCAAAAACGGGAGGGGGGGGGGAGAGGAGTTGAGTTCCGAAACACTGGGTCAAGGTTTGCTGGACTGACAACGGACAACGTGGAGGGAATTACGACGAGCAAAAGGCACTCTTCTGAAAATTTCTAATCAATGGTTGGCAACCTCACGCATGACCTTTCAACAAGTTTTTATTAAATGAAAAGAAAATAAATTTTCAAGAAAATGACTCAAAGAAATTTACTTCCTGGTCAATAGGTCCTTATTTAAACACATGTACATAATCATTCATTGCTACAATGAAAGAGAACAATTTTTTTTATTTCTCGAAATTTGATTCTACTAATAATAATGGACACAACATTTGCCGACGGATTACGGATAGACAGTTTTACGGTACGGAATAAACGGCTTACAATAATAAGACATCGGCTGGACCGGGGGTAACTAAACGGCTACTCTACTACTCATTTTTGAAACTGACGCAAATTATCGGAACAAAATGGTCGCATTTGATGGCAAAACTCGCATTTTTCTTTTCTAGAGGGCCGTACTGATCGCCGCCAATGCAAAACGCGAATTCTTCCAATTTATCAAAAACCAATCCCCCTCTAAATTACTAAGATTATGAACGTCCACAATACCGGAATATCTTCAAAATGGCGACGTGTAAATTTTTTATTGATCAGTGTCTTTCTTACTACCAATCACAGATGATTTTAAGGGTGCTAATGAAATTGCTCATAGGGTGCTTTGAAGAAAATATCTCAAGTGTATTTTGTTTGTCATTTTCTTTCAGCAAGAGTCGAATTATTGTTTGCTTTTGAGCGTCTTTTATGTCATTATGAGACCCGAAATCTTTTAGTATTCCAAAAAACATTGAAACTACTCGCTGTACACCATCTAACGGACGCACTTTATTAATTTTACTAATTCAACGCAAATAACGCAAGCTTCAGTGAAAAGTGAAATATGAAACAACTTAAGAGTAGCACTGACCTTTCTTTTTGACTTGGCAATACGTTGATCCCTAGAATTTTCCGCTTCGCCAGGTATTCTGTGGCAGCAAATCACGATAGCGATACTGGCATACGTAAACAGCAGTACGGAAAGTGGTATAATATATTGTAATACCATTAAGGCCAAAGTGTAAAGCTTCTCATATTCTAATCCAACTTCGCTCCAGTCTTCGTGGCATATATATCTGTAAATCGAAACAAAAATTAAATTAATCAAGTCTACAGGTTCAAACTTTTAGAGACTTTTTTAATACAGCGATTATGAGCCAAAATAATAATTAATAAGTACTATGGGAACATTAGAGAAATCTCGATAGACATCGGGGCGCCATGAGAGAATAGTCATCGGGGATAAAATACCGAAGCCGGATCGTTCCCGGAAATATGACGTGTTCTGTTCTACAACATTCGAACCGACTCGTGAACACTATTATGTAAATCGAATTGCGTTTCAGGACAGTTCCAACATCGATGCGCGTGCGATATGTTATAAATTATTACTGATAATTAATAATTATTGTTATAATTTGTTAGAGTTTCGACTGTTATAAATGTAGTTCTTTGTCAATAAATAAACAACGTAATTACATTTACGTTACAGTACCATAAATCGAATAACAATCCATTAAATGACTGTTCTGCTTTTATGCTGATGTGGTTTTTATTGGTAACACTTTTATCCTCATTGTCGAGAGGTCTCACTGTATAGTAATGATTGTTAGTATAACTCTGAGAATCTGGTCCGGGATTTTCTACGTTTGGATTTAATGAAGACGCAAGTAAGAAATTCCAATTTACGGTGAAGGAATCCATTTTGCAATTCAACTTAAATGCACATTGACAAAGGGACGCTTGCACTCTCAATATAGACAAGATCCATATTAATCAAGTGCTCAAAGATTTAGTTGGCATTAAAGTTGCTCTTACGTGGGGTAAATTCGATTTGAGCTCCATTTACAATTTGCAGAGGAAGAGTTATGAATGAACGGAGCGGACCCGAATGAAATTGAATTAGCTGCAGTTCGGCAAGCCAGTAATCGATACTAGATATAAGATTGCAATATTGGGAAATGTATATTTTTATTAATTTGGTTCGTAAATAAGATTTCTCAAAGGAAATTGTTAAACTCGGCAGCTGAAACGAATAATAAAAGGAAGTTCGAAAACTTACATCCGTTGTTCGATTGTGATTTTTTTTTAACAAATCGCCTTTTTCGAAGTTTCCGAAACGTGCGTATTTTGTTAAATGAAGTAAAAGTGATCAAATTTAATGTAAATTGTAAAAAAATGAAAAGTCTATTTATTCAAGAGTACAGCATTAGGTAATTTAATAACTCTAATCTGACGGTGTTTCAGCAAGAATTGTAAGAAATAAATGGCGAGGAGCGAAAGAATGGGCATGATAAATAAAACTAATGGATTCTGCCATTCTGATTTAAGTGCCTTCGCTTTTTATGGCTTGCCCATATACCGATTGACAGATTCGATTTGGCAACATTTTTTAATTAGAGTAGGAATTTTGGATAGAAAAATAAGCATTACTATGACCCTAAATCCTCGAAAAAAAAATAAGATATATTACTGTGTCAGCGAAGAAATCGTTATGGAAGGTTCTAGGATCTTTGTACAAATACGAGATTCATGGCAATCGTCTCGACTTTTCAATATAAATTAATGTAGATGAAACGCACTGGAGAAAGGCTAGTTTAAGTAAATTTAAGTAAATAAATACGTAAAAATAAAATCATCAAAACACTACTGTTGGAACAGTAGCTTGAATAAAACACAAAACAAATCAAGAGAACTTCGTAAGGAGAATAATAGTTATTTATTATAAAAGACAATAAAGGGATATTTGAGCCATTGAGTGAAAGATGTTTCACGAGATGGTTAGTTTTCCTTTATCGTCGTGTATAATACAAAACTTTATTTTATAGCAGAAGCCATATTTACCTATACCTACTCTCTAACAGATGTCGCTGTTACTGTATAAGGTACCGACTACTCCAGAAAGCCCCAAACTTTTTTTACATGTGTATAACCATTAAGTACGGATATTTTGTTATTGCGTAGTACACTGAAATTATTTATTGGTGTAGTGTCATTACAAAAGGTGCCAAGTTTAATTTTTAACATATCTACAAAACATTATTTTTGTTAATATTAGTACCATTCTCCAAATTCAGATAATTTGGGGACAACTAGCTGAGAAGCGTTGAATCATTTTTCATTCAACGGTAGAAGCCTAAACACAGTTTATCCTCTCTAGAACCTACCTGAAACCTTTTCGTTCCTTATTACAATTGCATGTTTACTTCTCAGAAGCAAGGGTATTTGTGATCACAATGGTTAAAACATAGTCGTCGGTCGTGTCCTTAAATGAAACGATACTTTAATATTTTACAATAAATTTTCTAATTTTGGTGTGCAAGGTAGAAAAAACCACCTGTTGGACAATTAACACCTTTTCTGCTATTCCCTTAGCATAAGAAAATACATGGTATGATACGCTTATGAGGTATAATATTGTATAAATACACGACAAAAGCTCGTTACGACTAATTAGTTAGGTACTTATTGAAAATAAAAATGAGGTATCGTTAAAAGCATAATTAATATCCTATCCACCTAGAAGAAAAAAATTTCTCATAACAAATGCTTCACGAGTCAGTGGGGTTGTAAAACCCAACCGCTCCTCGGTCCTTTCATGTATAGTTGTCCAGATTTGAAAGGTATATGCGAATTTCGGTGAACATCACGTAAAATGTTCCTATTTTCACTAGTAGATTTTAATTTGCACATGTGCGCAGAAATATCTCTGCACGAATGATAGCGTTATTACTTATTACAACAGCGAACAAACACCGCGACGCATTGCAAAATAAGCCTTACGATTAAATACCAGTACACCATCTTCAATCACCAGTAACTAAGATGTCTTCAGTTTTGAATAAGTTTTCTCATAGCATTGACTTATTTTCACCTTTCCTCCAATATATTAAAACTTGGTTATGTTCAATCCTTATTAATTATGTAGTTGCTGAAATTTTGTATAACCGACTATTAAGAATTATAATTATATCAAATTCACTTGCGTATTGACATTAATTTCTTAAAATATCTATATTTGGGACCAAAATGTATATACCTACTTTATATTATATGTACTTTTACTTTGATAATTTCTGTAGTAGGCATTATTGCTGTTGGAATTAAATAATGAATAAATAAAATAAAATTTAAAAAAATAAAATAAATACATAAGGTGTCAATAGGTAGTTATTTAATTGAGTCAGACGGTCCAACAATTCAGAAACAGTCGAACTAGGATGAAGAGAAATTGTTGCAAGTGTACCGTGTGTCCTCTTTTTGTTGAGACTGCGGTGTATCTCAGCTGTTAAATATAGAGACTTGCGGTTTTCGCGACCCTCTGCCACTTTTTTGTGCAACTGTGAATACCACGATTAGTATTTTTTAAATGCAACACCTTGTAAATCTTAACGCCAATTTTTTACATTCTTTTTCCTTGTTACACTGATGTATCACATCCTATATTTTTGTTTAATTTTAGCCATGAACCAAAAATAGAAACTAAATTAATAGTTTTTAATTTTTTTTAAAATTTATAATTTTTAAATAGTAGGCCATAGATTTATGAAGATTTTGTTTTTTTTTTGTTGTATTCATGGTCGCCGTTGCCAATCAATAAAAATGGCTGACGATAGAAACATGTCATTTCAAAATTTTTGAAAAATATGAAATAATATATAATTATATAAAAAATACAGGTTGTGATACATAATATAATTCGGAAATAATTGACGATAAAATATACACGGTGTTGCATTTAAAAAATACACATTCACACATTTTTTACTATGCCACTGGATTCTACGTGAAAATATCTAAAAGACAAAGTTTTTATTTTTTTTCTACCTTGTATGGGTAGTAAGATATTATAACATCCCAAGAAGTTAAACTTTTCGATTTCGCCCTGCATCTCAGAAACAAACGTAGCTAGATTGATTCTGTTTGTGACATTACAATTTTCACAAAAAAAGTGGCACAGGGTGGCGAAAACCCCAAGTCTGTATTATTAAAAACATGTGAGATACATCGCAGTCTCAACCAAAATAGGACACACGGTACAACAATCGACTGCATTTAAGTACTGTACATTATCGTCTATCGAGTAGTAGGTAAATTAAATTATATTATTTTATTTGTCACACTAATACTGGGTTTATAGAATCATTATCATTAAGGAATAGCTAATAGAAACAAAGGTATGTATGGTTTCGTTGGTTAGCGACGCTGCGATAAATCTTTGTTTCTATTGGCTATTTCTTAATGATCTAATGACAGTTAAGTAATGATAATGATTGTATAAACCCACGATTATAGTTTTGTATTGACAACATTGTTAATCGGGATTGCTAAATGCTATATCAAACATTCTTTACCAATAAATTAGGTGGCCACCTACGCCCCTCCATATGTGACTGACACCCACGGACCAAACCATTTTTTCAAATTCTGTTTTTAGGGAAGGTGTTGTCCCTCTGTTCCTCGCCTAATTCGAGAATGAAAAAAAGACGGCGATCGCATTTCACCACAGTTTTGTGCAAATTAGAATCAGGTCCAAAAATAGAAATTTTATGTGATTTTATCCGAAATTCGTTTTGGGCGAGCACTAGAAGGCGGAAGTTAAAATAAAATAAATCCCCGAGTGTTCGTGTAAGTATTTGAACTTTTTTTTTAATACAACAGGAAAATATTAATTTAAAAAGTAGGCTAAATGCAAAATGTTCAGAAGAACAGTAAAAAGCGTAGGTATGTGTACTATCAGCGTAATATTGACATCGTAACTTAAGAGTTTTCAATTTCCAAACAAACAAGCATACCAAAACCACTACAGACAGACGGAATAGTAAAGGCACAAGCAATAATGTTTCTTTTATGTAAAAATATTTTGCTCGTCAATCGTCATTAATATACATGGATCTTACGCATCAAGCAATCGAGCCTGGCCTTTGGTGCATAAATAACGATTTTGACACATTTTGCGTAAAGATATTTTGGTTACCAAGAATGTATATATATCACTTAGTTGGATATCATGCAATATCTTTTCCCAACAAAATTGGTGAATAAATAACGATTTTGGGCAATAACGTGATGGATACCAAAGATAGTTGCACGTTGAAACCCATCATACGGTTTCATATAGCGAAAACTCGGAGCCAATATACGAGGTCTAGGACCCGAGCTATAGCGTGGAGCGACAGAGAGACGGGCGGAAAAGTGAGGATATACGCGCTCCACTTTCGTGGGTTGCGCTAAAAACTTTTGTTCTAAAATTAACGTTTCTAAATTTATCTAATAAATCTCGTAAAGAGGATCTAAAAAAGCGGCGGTGCTACAGGGTCATTGGATTTGGCCCATTTTCAATAGGCTTGTTACATGTGGCAATAATAGGTCAAATGTACCTACCAAGTTTGAACCGAACTGGCTCAAGCATTAGGCAGTTATCGTGTCCGTGTGTATCACGGACAGACAGACAAGCAAATCAAACCGCTCTTATCATTATATTTTAAGGACTGTATTTCGGGAATGTCATGGTACGTAGGTACTGTTATTTAGATTTACGGCGAAAATTCTAATTGTAAACGCCAGCGTCGCTCAAGGCACCTCGCATACCATAATAAATTATTGTTTTAAATAAATAAATATAGTTCGGATCGGTATAGTGTTTGTATTATTGTGTAGTAGGTACCGATACGTATTGAATTTCAATAAGTAGCTATCTCTGATTTTTTTAATTTAATGAATTGCTTATTGTTTTGTAGTTTATCGTTTTTACTAAATATATAAATTACCAACAATATTTCATATTAGAGAGAAGCTTTAACAATGATTTATATGGCTTCTGCTATAAAATAAAGTTTTGTATTATACACGACCATAAAGGGAAACTAACCATCTCGTGAAAGTTAATTCAGTCAATGGTAAATAACTATTTCTTGTGAGATTCCCCTAAAATTGTGTCGCAATGTTATATCCAATTCTGTTGTGTAATGTCTCAGAACCTCATCACCTACATAAGGTTACACAGTACGTACATTTCTTTGCATTGAATGATGCTTATTTACTGAAACACTTGATGAACGAGCTCCTTGAAACTAAACAAAACTCGCACTTCTACCAAAACTTTATCTACCTACTTACTTTGTATACTTTGACGACAATAAAAATACCTAGCGAAATGTTTGCGACGCCGCGGCGAGAAGTTCTTATCAAAACAATGGGATTGAGGTTTACAAGTTTTCCTATCCAAAGTAAGTTTTCCCTGGATAAACACAAAAGGTAAATTACAACATGGAACGAATGTAAAAACCATTATCTTCGAGTGATACGTAAACGGCAGCGAAGATATATTTGCAATTCACACATTTTAGTCCTCGTGTTTGATCGACTATTTTTTTTTGGTAAATTTCCCTGAAGTAAAGATATTTATTTGGGTCATGCGCATCTGAACGAAACGTCATTAACATTATTTTTGAACGAGCTTTTTATAATGTGTAATGGAGGACAAGATGAAAATGAATGCAGGGGCGCTTAGAAAAACTCCATATAAATTTTGCAATTTTAATACGAAGCAAACCGTAGGAGAATTTCGGGACTATGTAATATTCGAATAAAATGATTTATGAACGTTTCACTGTGACGCTAGCAAGATTACACTCCTTTAGACACAGCTGAGTTGCCGGATAAAACGATAATCATTCATTAACGGTGCCAAAGATTATTAAGCGCACGCAGTAGGATGGTGAGTTTAGAAGGAAAACGCCATCAACAATTTATTTGCTTTTCCAATTACCTACATCTTGTAAACACCATAAATAACAATACCGTCCTTTGGCTTTACATTCGGGAAATAAAGTCGGCGTATAAAACCCCTGCACTCATAAGTAATTCAATTTAGCCCTAGTGCACGCACAGGATTTACCCAAAAGTCGGTTGCCAGTTTAATAAAAATTAACAAGAGGTAACGAATTCCCAATTGTATCTTACTTTTCTAATAAAAATGCATGTATGTGCTAATAACTTGAGTTTCAGAGATCTAAGGAAGCTGCGGAATGAAATATAAATACGAAATATTAAACAAATGAGGTATTAAATTTGCCGCTGTTAAAATTTAAATTCACCCTACTTATGTTAAAATATTAATAATAAGTCGTCATATGCAAATTATGGTTAAAATCACAGGAATTTTACTCATTATAGCTTTCGTGATACCAATCCTTAGTTCACATGTCAACATCCATATTATTTCTATTTCTACTTACATTATTAAGAAGAAAAAAAAAATATTTTTTAGTGACTGTATAAACACTTCCCGACACAGTAATAGGTTTCTTCTGTTTATTTTATAATTTTATTTATACTGTTAGTTTATTAGTTTGTACAGAAGTAGGGAATAAATCATTATTATTATAAAACTCGGCTTTAACTTTAACAAGACTCCCATTCAACAATCTGTAATAACAAAATTGATCTTGGACCATCTCTGAAAATTTGTTAAATAAATATTGAAGGCATTTCCAAAGACAAGAGTGCATATCTATCTATGTATGGATAATGAAGTCGATGTTATCGTAATTCAAGAAGCACATACTAATTCTGAATGCCAACTATTATCGGGAAGTTTATATTATATATTAAGCTCTTGATCAAAGTGGGTTAGTGCGTCAATTCGATGCAAACCTATATATGGGTAGAGGGTTTTCAAACTTATTAAACTTGGCATTTAATCAACACAGCTTTCTTGGAGCAATTTGCACCGCAAACTTTCTCCACTGTTGTTTGCTTACGACGCGGTATTATTTGCTAAACCCCCTTTTATGATCTCCCTAATGAAGTCGTTTATTAACGCTTTTCTCCCAAATCTCCTATTGCGTCGGCTGAAGCTTGTTTTTCACCTGCAACACTCAAAGGCGTTACTCGGGTCGTACTTCGTTCTATTGCTTGCTCGCGTTATTTATTTAACTCTCCTCCCGTGAGACCAATTATACGCAATAAAGCTTAACATAATTCAGCTCCCTTGGTGCAATTACTCAAAGCAGCTCGTGAATTTAGAGTCGGCTAATCATACTGCATTCAGTTGCTTTGAGGGATCGTAATACTCTTGTATGTTCGCATTGTAAGTAATATCTTGAATAATTCTAAGGCAATTTAATGTTGGAATACCACACTACTCAGAGGGGTAGCTCAGACCGTACGTGCACAAATGTGGTACATTCTTACAAGAAAGTTCCTTACACTATGAGTAGTCAAATAAGGGATAATGAAATTGTGAATGAGATGCACAATGGAAGTCGAGGCGATGGAGAACGCCCCCCGCTCGGCGTAGGTATAATGAACCAACAAAAACGTTATTTAATAATCTACAAGTCACAGTAGCGCTCATTAAAATAATTTTTTATTATCCCTGAATCACAATCTCCGTTTTAAACACTCAAATGCGTGCGAAAAAGGGCCTTTAAAACACACGTATTTAGACTTTTCCGGCTATAAATTTACCTAAACATACCTAATTGTTTTGCCGTTTCTGTTATATTTGGCGGCGTACAACTTCAATTATTTTCATTTTCGCTATCCATCTTGACACTTTCAAATTCGATGCGTGGGTAATACAGTGATCTTTTCCTTTGAGTTCAATTCAGCAACTTAATTTATATTAAAAACGGTCTAAATTAGCATGGGATGTTTTATTTAATTTAATATTGATTTTCAATTATGCAATTTTGCATTCACATTTTTGTTTTTTGTGTTATTAAATCTAATTCTTAGATTTGGGTAAGTCCTATATTTCGATACAAAGGGAAGTTACAACCAGATAAATTGACAGATCGATTTTTTGTTTTTTATGAAACTTTCTCATTGGCTGGCTGCGGTGAGTTTTTTTAAAGCCATGCCCAGTGATTAATTATTACTCACTGCTGTCATCCAATAATGTGAGGAATTTATACTCTTACTTCATAAAATTGGAACGTTTAATGTATTCATTAACCCATATGAGTAGAAAAATGTGATTTTCTTCTCTAGTGAGGAAAGTAAAAAACAATGGCTTGGTTAATCTTAATAATGGCATTTAAAATTGAAACATACCCGTATCTCGATTGGTAGGTGTCAAACTTCATTATTGCATTCGATCATGTTTCAATTTTGATTGTAGTTTCAGAAAAAATTACATGTAAAACTTGAGAAGAAAGTGTTTTTTAACTCTCGTTCAATTGACACACTCACTCATGTGTCAAACTTTGAACGCGAGGAAAACTCCACTTTCTTCTCTAGTTGCACAAATAACTATTTCCGTCTGTATATACGTGCGTGCGAGGTAACGGCTCGACGGATTTTCTTCAAGTTTTGGATGTGTGTATTAGACATACGGAAAGGAAAAATAACGGGCCTGAGTTTTGAAAAAAATTTTGGAGCGCCGCAACGGCATCGAACTTTTTTTCAAATAGCACCCTAAAATTTTTCTGTGTATAACCTACAAAAATTGTGCCAGGTTTTATCATAAAAAAACTGAGAAAAAAAATGTCAAACTTAAAAAACTAAAAAAAAACCAATTTCGAAAAAAAATTCAAGGGGCTGCCCAATCTTGGAACTGTTTAAAATTATGGATTCTACAGGGCACATTCTATAAGAAAATTTTTTTTCCTGGTCGATCTGAGACAATTTTTTTCTCGAGCCTCAAAAAAGGCAGTGTATAACCTTCCCTTTTTACCAAAAATCGACTGCACCAAAATTTCTCGGGAAAACACTTTTTCTTATTAATTTTGGTGCGTAGAATCCAAAACAATTTGTACTTTTTCGATCAGACTTCTCAATCAAAAGTTATAGACTAGAAACCAATTTCGAAAGAAAATTCAAAGGGCTGTAACTTTTGAACTAGTAGCCCCATCTTGGAACTGTTTGAAATTATGGATTCTACAGGCCACATTCTATAAGAAACACTTTCTTATTAATTTTGGTGCGTAGAATCCAAAACAATTCGTACTTTTTCGATTAGACTTCTCAATCAAAAGTTATAGACTAGAAACCAATTTCGAAAGAAAATTCAAAGGGCTGTAAATACGTAAATGCTTCCTTTCTTAATCCGGCTCGAAGGACCAAATGTTACTGTTCTACTCTTATAATTAGTGGAATGTATTAATTTTACATTGTTTTTATAATGGTTGAAATTGGTTAAATGGGTTACCATGTCACACATGTTCTCACACACATCTGAAAACTACCATATTAACATTATAAGTACGATTGTGGAGTTTTGTCCCTAACAAGTAATGGTACAGACGGACAGACTGACAAAGTGCGGACAGTAACGTAAAACGTTCATTTGGGCTAAAAATAATTGAGCAAATAGAAGCATTTCTGATAGAAAATAAAGAAAATGACCCACGATAAAATAATTCATTCATTCAATTAAACTGACCATCAAAGCTCTACTCCAGTCACTGTTTTCTGTTAATCAGGTTTACTCGCATCATGTCCTTTTGCTCCTTTTTTGACAGTTAGTTTCTATAAAAATTGGCGTTAAAATTGTGGAAACGTTTTAGGAAAATTGGCGTTATAAAAAACTTCAGCCGATCTGATCCGTTTTGACGTAGATTGTAGATAACTCAAGATGAAAGTTAATCCAATGGGAAGTACCGAGGGAAGTGCCTACTTTGCTTTCTACCATTGGATTCCTAATGAAACAAGGAATCTTTAGCGGGTAGTAAAAATTGGGCCATATTTAAATGGATATATTTTGAAAACTAATCCAATAACAGTATCATTTCACCTCACTATCGCATCATTTCATCTAAATTTGATTACAAAATGACGGGAAGTAGAAATCAGATGTACTACTTTAACTTAACAAACATTTAACGATACCCTTTGTAACAAACACCGAATGGGAAAATTTTATATTATTGTTTCAGACGAATGCCAAATAGCCTAATGTGGAAATTTTACAATTGTTTTTTATTATATTTTGAAGGATATACTCAGTTCCCTACAAGAGACCCTTTAAATTCAATACAAAAATAAATGATCTTTATTCCTACACAATCACAGAACGAGCAGTTGGCGGCTTACAATAACTAATTAAACGTTTAGCATTCAATTAGTGACTGTTTAGTTTATTTACAAAACACAGAGAGGAAGTAAAAAGAAAGCAATTTGCAATTCAGAACCTAAGCACAAACCCTTTATGCACGAGGACTCAGTGAGACGGCTTAATAAAATTTCACTTTCAGGGCCTTGCACTTATTACAATCCATTTTATGTGATAGTATAACTGACAACTACTTTTATAATCCTCTTACGGGGTTGTAACTTTTTTACTGCGTTCCCCCAAAGACACATTTCGTATCCGTTTTAAAAGTATTTTAAGGGCGTAGTCCATTTAGATAAAACCGATGCACCATTTGCTTTCCCGGTTGTTCTTTTTCGTATGTGCGCTATCGCATTGCAGTTTGTTGAATTTTCCTCGAATACATCGAGTAAAATTCCCCTATCAGCATGCAACAGCTACATGCGGTGTCAATCAGCAAAAAACTCCTGATGTGTGCACAGGCATCAGGCGGATCGTGTTCCGGTGGTTGGTTTCGTCACAACCACGCTTTTATGACTGTTGACGCGTAGAGTGAAAAAGGTTTCAACTCAAAGACAATCCCAAAAAATACCTTCAGTGAGAAAGTCAAACGTATGGGATATATTGCCGCAATTATAATGTACCTACCTTCCCCAAAACAGGGATCGATTTCAATTTTATAATCCAAGATAAGTGCTTTGCTAAAGGGCCATCATCAATTTTAACCGAAGTTTATTTAGGCAAGGCGTAGTAGTTTACTTGTTTCAAATTTTCTTCGCGACTCTAGTTTTAAGATTTTAATTGGAAGTCAACATTTACGCTTTATTTAAGCTTCTGTTATTAATTTTTCTTTCCGCCATTCAATCGAAGTTAATCACGTAATAAATTAATCCAATTACGAACATCCGACTTAATCTCCTAACGTTCTACAAAATTGACGTTAATTGTTTCTATCGGATTTGTCTGTCAAAGAGAGTTATAAATAAAAGGATCTAACGAAATATTTAGCTATAATACTTTCAAATGTTTTCAGCCCTTTGTCCTTTCCATAACAATCTTCAGACTTTTTATTATTATTTTATGCAGGATAGGACTTACGTCAAAATTTTTCATTTTTGCTAGCTCCCTACAATAGAATCTATGAAAAACAATCTGTATTTATGTTATAGAGTTCTTATACAAGAACAATGCATAAAATCCAGGATTCAAGCTACAAATGAGACTATTTGAAAATTCCTGTTCGCCACCATCTTCGCCATGTCTGTTTTCCCAACTGTGAACTTTCTCAGTTGTTAACAAGTCGAACTTATTTCAACTTTCAGAATTTACAACTGAAAAGTTATAGGAACAGTTACATGGATGGAACAAAATCGGTTTTTCGCAATTTTTTACTGTTCTAAAAGGTGTAACATAATTAATTTTGCTTGATAAAGTGATTTTTAATGGGTGATGAACAGATAGATACAAAAACATAGTCATATTCGTTTAACAAATGTCCTTATATCAAACTTTCTAGCAAATAAATTTAAACCTTAGAAAAGGAGGTACGAATTAAGGAGGTACAGTTTCTAAAAAGCAAGACTTTTCCATTAAATAATCTAGAAAATAATCTTGCACTGTGCGAGGAACATAGGGGTCCGTTAACTTGCCCCCCCCCCCCACTGAGAGATTTGATTTTTATTTGTATTATTTTAAAATGAATGCGCTCGTTAATGCGCTCATATGCGCCACCGCTCGCCATTTAGTTTTTTAGAAAACCGTAAGTGAACGTAGCCCCCCCCCGTACGTATTTTGTCCCTTGTAACTAGGTCACCTGATACATTTGGTTATGCGCCCAATTGCGCCACTTGAATTAAAGCTAGCGCCATTACGGTTAAGCCGTGACAAATTTTCAAAAAGCGGGGGGGCCAACTGAACGTTTTTAAAAGTTACTTTTTTTTAACATCTGTTCATACGAAATTGTACTCTCAGGTATGCGCTGAAATGCGCCGTAAAAATATTGCGCCATTCTTGTTTTTTGGTTATCCTTAAATATATTTGGGGGGGGGGGGCAAGTGAACGGAACCCCCCATAACGCATTTTGCTACCGGTATTTGTGCCACTCGATACATCTGGTTATGCGCTCAATTGCGCCACTTGAATTAAAGCTAGCGCCATTATGGTTAAGCCATACAACATTTTTAAAAAATGGGGGGGGGGCTAACTTAACGTTTTCAAAAGTTACGTTTTTTAACATGTTTTTTCTACTACATCGTACATTTCATCATGCGCTAAAATGAGCCGTAAACATAAATCTTTTCGCATTATAGTTTTTGAGAACCTATAGGACTATAACGCTATTCATTTTAAGAAGGTAGCGGTAGAAAGCATAGGGACAGTTTAACCTTCACTGTTATTGGTTAAAACACGAGTCACTATTACCCTGAAAAATAAAACAAGTGACGAATTCTGTCTGTTAGAAGTTTCAATTACGAACTAAACTGTCGAACTGTCATGAGCTGTCAATTTCAAAGATCCAAGCGTGATATCGTTTGATTTATAATAGATTTTCCAAATTTTGTGCCGTTTTATATTTTTCCTGTGTGTGTCGATCTTCAAACACAGCGCCATCTACCACCTTCTTATAATGAATACAGTATATATATGGGTATGCGGTGAAGTTATGTTCTAATTGTGCAATTTTAACTCGGTTTGCAATAATCGCCAACAACTCATAGGTATTAACTTACTTGGTTTGGAGTTGATGCATTATGCCGCAATGTAGTTCATTTGTATTACCGATCCTCGAGATAGTTTATAATTTTGTACTGCTGTATGTCTGCCCGTCTGCCTGTGCACGATAACGTTGTTTAGAAAAGTCCGGTCGCTTTGAAAATTGGTACACAAATGTTCTTAAGGACTATTGTTTTTTAGTTACGTAGACTAACGGGCCAAACAGTTACAGCCCAAAAACTGCTCGAATGTAAATGTATCAGGTAACCTAGTTACAAGCGACAAAATACGTACTGGGGGGGGGCTACGTTCACTTGCCCCCCCCCATGTTTTTTCGGATTTCTAAAAAACGATAATGGCGCAAGAGTTATTATCGGTTGCGCATATGAGCGCATAACGAGCGCATTCATTTTAAAATAATACGACTATATCAAATCTCTCAGTGGGGGGCCAAGTTAACGGACCCAACGACGGTCTGCTAGCCTGGCTTTTTTAAAATTGTATTCGAGTCTACTCAGAATTAATTACAAAAGCACTATCACATTTTCATCTTAATACGATTCCACCCTCCAGACAATCGCTGCCCTGTCTTGAACCGAAAAAGGTTTTGTAGCACCAAATGATGGAAGCAAAGGAAAAGAGTAAATCAACTACTTATTACGTAATAAAATTTCATAAGGTTAGTTGAGGCCTCGGTAGAAGTAACATTTCTGCACTATAGGATAATAATAATTCGTCTCCATTTTCTCTCTCGGAGAAAAGTGTGCATCATATCTGAGATGCTTTATAAATAACATTTTTGATGAAACTTTTTGCATTGAAACGGGTGTTCACTTTCCATTTTCCCATGCTGTATTTTTCTAAACGCTTACTTAATTAGCTTTTCGTTTCAAGTTACCAAAATTTCCCTCTTCAAATACTTGGGTAGCGTGCACGTAAGCCCTCTAAACTAAATATTCATGGCGAGCTTTGAGACTACGTTTGAGGTGCCTTTCCACTACATATTGAAAAGATAGCACATTTTAAACTTTTCGGACGCGTCGTATAAGATATTACGGCGCCTGGAGTTACTAAAATGGAATGTGACATTGTTATCCCCCGTTTACGAGCCGAGGTTTATAACTTAGACGCGCGGAACTAAAATTCTTTGTGTGTCATCTCCGTTCCATTCAAGCTAGTAGATATTGATTACCTCGCATTTACGTAAGATATTTTGTATATCATAACAAATGGCCGAGCTTGAACAGAATTATGGCCTGTATTAACCCTTCATACGGCATTTTTTCAAAGGGCTCCGCCATTTTCTGTGAGATACTGTTGAATTGCATTATAGATATTTTGTGCACAATACTTTTCCGCGTGGGTGTGTGACAATATCAAACTTCAAACTTTTCAGTAGTACACGGGTACGGGTCCACATTACAATCATTTTTTATGAAAAGCAAAACCTTTATTCCCTAAAAGTTTGTTGGTCGACAACTTTAATACTTTATAAAGTTGAATTGTGGAGATTAAGTTTAGTGAAACCCGCATTTCACTTACTGTCACAAAAATGCGTGACGTGAAGTTTAAAGTTAATTACAATTTACAATCAAAATTGCCGCGGTTAAATTAAACATGTTCTGTTCTACTAAAATTAATATTCGCATCATAACGATACGTACATTTACTACACCGTGTTTTCGCAGTCAAATAGGAGAGGAGATGCAGATGACAGTAGACAACCCCTAAATTAGAAAGTACCTACTGGAAAATAATTCCCCCTAGTCTTTCACTAGTATCGTTTCATTGGTCTCATTGCATAGCAGAAATGGAGAGGTAACCTCTGATCGTGGAGCGAGTAAGAAGGCAAACTGGCGCCTGGCGGCAAAGGTAATCCAGTTCAGGTCGCAGAAACGAAAATTCAGTTGTAAAAAAGCTAGGAGGTGTATTACAAGTCAGTCATGAAACTATTAAATTCTCGGTCGAATCTAAAGTGACAAAGGCGTTTTGGTTGTTATGTTAATAATTAGTTGGCCGTCATCTTTAATTTGTGATAAAAATCACCGAAATCTTCATTGTTAAAGTGGTAAATCTCTCATTGGATTAGTTCCAATCCATTTGAAAATCATCCATTTTCCATCTCGCAATACGCTTGCTAAACCCCCAAATCAAGATGGCGAATAAAAATCACTATAGGTAAGATCCTTTTCTTGTTGTAACCAAAAATTGTATCACGATTTTTATTTAGTACATACGTTTTACTATTTATTACTATTTTCTAAAAAATGTGTAGCTAGAAAAAACCAAGATGGCGGTCAAAATGGCGGTAGAAACTTGGGTTAACTAATTGCTTTAATTGCAAAGAAAAAATTTGCGTTTTTTTATATGGGGGTGGTACAAATTGATTAAAATGAGTTTGTCTATCCACCATTGCTAATAATAATAATTTGCGAAAAAATTAAATCAAAATGGTTCTCAAAATGGAGGTATTTTTATGGCGATGATATTTTAATAGCAAATAATCGAAATTTTTTTGAGTGCAGAGAAGTATTAGTAATTTAATTTTACAAATAGAACGCCAAATATTGTTTACACCGCGTTTAAAACACGCGCGTAATTACCTAAGGACCTTCTAGCACGGCGACAACGCGAATCTGCTGGCTACAGATGCGACAAACGAGGTCTGGCAAGTTTTAACTAATGTGCCAAATTCTTGACACAAAGTACTAAGTTCAAAAGTTACAGCTCTTTGAATTTTTTTTCGAAATTGGTTTCTAGTCTATAACTTTTGATTGAGAAGTCTGATCGAAAAAGTACGAATTGTTTTGGATTCTACCCACCAAAATTAATAAGAAAAAGTGTTTTCCCGAGAAATTTTGGTGCAGTCGATTTTTGGTAAAAAAGGAAGGTTATACACTGTCTTTTTTTGAGCCCCGAAAAAAAAATTGTCTCAGATCGACCCGGAAAAAAAATTTTCTTATAGAATGTGGCCTGTAGAATCCATAATTTCAACAGTTCCAAGATTGGGCTACTCAAAAGTTACAGCCCTTTGAATTTTCTTTCGAAATTGGTTTCTAGTCTATAAGTTTTGATTGAGAAGTCTGATCGAAAAAGTACGAATTGTTTTGGATTCTACGCACCAAAATTAATAAGAAAAAGTGTTTTCCCGAGAAATTTTGGTGCAGTCGATTTTTGGAAAAAAAGGAAGGTTGTACACTGCCTTTTTTTGAGGCACCAAAAAAAAATTGTCTCAGAACGACCGGAAAAAAACTTTTTCTTATAGAATGTGGCCTGTAGAATCCATAATTTCAAACAGTTTGACGATTGGGCTACTAGTTCAAAAGTTACAGTGTTACATTGGACGGGTGACGCCGAAAATTTACCTACGTGTAGGGCGATTCGAGTTAAGGGTATCGCAGTCAGTCAGTCGCAGTATTGTTTTGAAGGCCTGTCACTGCACGCATTACAAGACAACTTTACTGGTCAACTCAATTCTAGAAAGTGAGTTCCCATTTATTTTATATTACTCCCTTTCAAATTACCATCTGTTGGCAATATTATCCATTAAACAAAAATGGACCCCAAACAGTTGAAATTGTTAAAAGAAAAAAGACACCGATCAAAATTGTATCTGAGTAGAATAGAAACCTATATTTTAGAAAGTAGTCCAGGTTAAATAGCTCTAAAATAATTTATTTTGAAAAAAAATTAGTTACCGGGCGAAACCGGGTTTTTCAGGCAGGTGAAATGATTAGAAATTGGGAAAAAATAATTAAAACAGCTGAATTTTTCCGCGGGTGAAATCCCGGGGGTTGAAAGGGGTGGTAAGTGGTGTTTTGCAAATTGTGGCAAAACTATTAATTTTAGACGAAAATGTTTAATGTAAAAGTTATAGAGATTAAAAAATGAGCACCTTTTGTATCTGCACTATTTTCACATAACCTTCAATTTTCTTAGAAAAGTCGGAAATATGTTTTTTTTGGTTTTTATTCTTATTTTTGCGAAAAAAGATCGTAGGGGTGGAGGAAACATAGCTTGTTTTATGATAAAAAAGGAGATAATTTTTTTGGGCACGTAAAGTTGAACCGTTTCCAAGATCTCACGATTTCTGAAAAAACCCACCTCTTTTTCAAGGGGATGAAAAATCTGTTTTTTTCATCGTACAGAGGTGCGTGGGGTAGTAACATTATCGTAACGATTTACATTTTAATAATCAAAAATAAAAAATATTATTCCAAAATTTTAAGAAAAGCGGCAAAAACGGTAGTTTTTAGATATACCGTTTTATGCATAGTAGGTAAATAGCATTTTTTGCAACTAAATTAACGTGTTGGATCAGCGCTAATAAAAAGTTTTTGAAATCTGTCTTCTCTCTCCTCTTTTAATATTTTCTTTTGTTTCCTATTGCCCAACTGCCTTAATTAAAACATCTTTATTATTTCTTTTTTCTGCATTTTTACCGCAATAAAATCAATTCGAAGTAAAATCGAATTCTTTTGCTTCCGGAACAATTTGTTTTTGTTCACTAACTCTTCTTCGTTCCTGTTTTACAGCTGATGGGATTAAGCTGGGCCTGTTGGTCGTTAATTTACAGAAATTATGAATAAAATCCTCATAAAGTTTATTCCAGGTTTTACATATTAAATCATTTGCTTTGGCAGGTAAAACTAACGTTCTTATTGCAGATTTTGCAAGTTTATCGACAGGCCCAACGCAATTGCATCAGCTATAAAACACGCAGGAAAAAGAGCCAGTCAACAAAAACAAATTCAGGAATCAGGAAGCAAGAAAATTCGATTTTATTTCGAATTACTCTTATTACGGTAAAAATGCAGAAAAAAGAAATAATAAAGATGTTTTAACTAAAACAGTTGAACATAAGATAACAAAAGAGAATATTTAAGCAAACATTATAGAGAAGCAAGAAGACATGTTTCGAAAAAATCTTTATTAACATCCAACACATTGATTTATCATGTCAAAAACCGTGTATATCTTAAAACTGTTTCTCCAGTAATTGACGATTTTCTCGAATTTTTACTATAGGAAAAATATTTTTTTATTTTTGTTTATTAAAATATGCCTTCCCGAAAATTTTGCTACCCCGCGCACCTTTATACGATGAAAAAAAAATAGATTTTTAGAGTTTCAAACCCCTACGACTTTTTTTTCGTAAAAATAAGAATAAAAATCGAAAAAAACGGTTTTTCCGGTTTTACTAGGAAAATTGGAGGTTATGTGTAAATAGTGCAGATACAAAAGTTGCTCATTTTTTTCAGCTCTATAACTTTTACATTAAACATTTTCGTCTAAAATTAATAGTTTTGCCACAAATTGCAAAATACCAGTTTCCACTCCGTTCAACTCCCGTAATTTCACCCGCGGAAATATTTAGCTGTTTTCATTATTTTTTCCCAATTTTTAATCATTTCATCTGCCTGAAAAACCCGGTTTATATTATATAGCCTGGACTAAAGACAAAATGTGGAAATTACGGATCTTGTTAACGAGCAATTTTTAGCGCGGAAAGATAAGTTAGAAACTAATGTTGAAAAGTACATTGACTTAAATATTGAAATCTCTAATTCTGATAAAAGAGAGTGAAGATTCTGTATAGGTAGAAGAAAAATGTTTTGAAATTATCGCCATTATAAATTCGTTAATATTTTTGGAAAATAGAGCAATGGCTCTTGAATCAATGTCTTCACAAACAAAAACAAAACAACAAAAATTATCTAATGCTACTGTTAAGCAGGCAAGAAATAATAAACAAAAAACGGAACTAAACTGTAACTTTCGTAGTGAAGTAGGGCATAACATTTATAATTGCACGAATTTTGAATCTCCCATTATTCCCGAAACAAATAAATTTTTAGAAGACAATAATTGCTGAAAGCTTTGTCTAAACAATCATTTAGGAAATTGTAGATTTTCGTTTAAATGCCAAACTTGTAATAGCGCTTCTCATAATACATTGTTGCATTATGAAAATACCTCAGTAAATAAGGTCGAAGGTAAAAATAGTGTAGGCGAACTTTCATAATTCAATACGGTACGATTAAGAGAGCGCTAGCTAAGCCAAGATTAAAAACGAGTGGCAATTTACGCCCTTTTGGGAAAAAGACTCCCTAACCGCCTATATCCATTTTTTAGTAAGCACAGTAAGTTGTAATAAATAGTGTAAAATGCTAATGAGGGAAAAATGGTGAAAAATGACTTCGTTCCTATTTTCAACCAACTGCCCGAATTTGGATTGATAAAGGAGGATTACGATTGTAAACCGAAAAGGTAACGCCTACAAAATTTTTATTTTTCTGTCGTCTCGTATAGAAACGCTTATTGTTTGTGCCATTTGGACCAATACAAATTCCTTTATTAGAACATCTCCTTTATAAGATTCCTAATTTTGATTTTGCGCAAAGTTAAACTCCAGAGAGAATACTGTGCTAAATACTTCCTCACAAATTATTATCAGTAGAGAAAGACAATTACAGGTGAATTTAATTTTGAATTCGTCCTCAGCATGAGAAACATAATAAGCGTCGAAACGAGCGTCATCGTCGAGATATTTGATTTACTTGTTGAAAAGATATGGCGTATTATAATCTCTACCATATTCTTTGGCTATTGTATTATTAATGCTACGCGCTAATGGGAAAAGCTGCAAAGTTATAGATTTAAACGAAAATATGTAACGTAAAGAAAAATGTAAAGGAAAATTTTAAGTGAGATACGAAAATCAAATTCTATACCAAACAAATATGAGTCATTAGGGCATCTACTACCTCAAAATGTCAGAAAAACGACTCCAGAAAAATGTATTAATAACCCGTTGACTTTCTGGAAACTAAAACTTTTTACAGAAACAACTTTTCGTATTGTTTGACAAAAAGTATTTTTCGATTTTCCAGTCTGACGCGTCGCATTGATCGATTTCATTTTGCTGAACAATACAAATGATTTTATTGAAGAAACTTTGAAAATGTTAAAAGAAAAAGTTATAAAATATATAAAAGATTTATCTTCATCGCTTTCATCGTCATCCGATGCTTTCTTCGCGTCTTTCAAAATTGCCTTTCCCCTCCTTTTAAGAATAATTCACACTTATTTAATATCTACGACGTAAATTTTAACAGTTAATCTTTATTCGGTTTGCATAAAAAACACTCCAGTGGATCAAGCAAGATGCAAAATTCAAAGTACCTATTAAAAATTAGAGATTTTTTTGAATTTGAATAAATTGAATCTATGCTATAAAAATTATTTTTTAATGATTAAAAAACCAACTATGATATTTTGGAGGTAGATTACAAGTATTAAATAATTTATTCCACGTTGTCTGACTGGAAAATTGGAAAATAAACATCAGGCAGTTAAAAAATTGCATTTTATTTAGTTTTATAATGTTATATGTTGTAAAATCAGCTGGTTATTAGTAAATATGACCCGAATATACTGTTGTGCAAATTGCAGGGGGGTGATAGGACCTGAGGGGATTTCTTTCAAATATAGACACAGAAGAAAAGTTGTAGATAGTAATAAGCTTCAAACTTTACAAAACTCTTGTTTAAGGCTGATTTTTGGCATGAAACGAAGAGAACATATTTCTTATAAATTAAAGGAGATTGGTTGGTTGTGTATGAATAGGCAACGCGAGTTTCGAACAATTTGTTTGTTTCACAAAGTATTAATTACAAAAACACCTGCTTATTTGTACAACAAAATTACGTTTCGTACAGATATCCACAATTTAAATTTACGTTATAGGGGGCTACTTTCAACACCTTGTCATAGAACGGTCGCTTTCGAGCGATCTTTCACCTATCATGTCCCAAAGCTCTATAACGCAATTCCTTCAGAACTCAAAAGTCTACCGATAAATACCTTTAAACGTAAACTGAAGAGCTATCTATACGCTGAATAGAATCCTTTTGGTTTTGGTCATAAAATACTTTCATGGTCGTACATTGTTTGGAGCACTAAAAGCAATGCCACGCCTGCACGCATTTGTCAAGATTCTTCTTGTGTTTGGTTGCCTACAATATTATTTAGTTTAAATAAATATATCTACTTTTGGGGTTTAGATGGAAGAGCAGGAGGGAGGTAATGCACCTTTCAACTGAATCTCGCCCCAGTTTTATGTAATCCATATATTGTTTATTTCTTTGTAATTAAAGGCATTTATTATTATTATTATTATTATTATTAATTGGAAAATTTGTAAAATTGCCATTTTAATGTTAGTATTTTTTATTGTAAATTTAGTAGTTGTGTAAGTCATTTAATTGTACCTTTTGTACTTAGTGAGTATCATACGTTTTGGAACGCAAGAGTAAGGGAACATTTAATCGTAATTTCGACGTAAGGTAAAAGTTTCATCTGGTCAGATTTTTTGTAGAAAGGTGTTATCGGACAAATTAATTGGTCTTCTTTACTAACAACGCCATGTACAAGATAAGCTGGTGTTTGGGGTACGGGAGATGGCGGTGGGAAGAGCGAGCGACGGCGGGGAACAATGATATGGAACTCATTTGGTGATGACATTCGATAAAAAAGGATGGTAAAACCCAAAAAATTAAAATATTTTAAGGTTAGGGGCTAAAATCATTAATGAAGGCATCATCTCTGTCACACAGAACGCTGTCTACCAAGGCCCCTAGTCTTTTGTCGCGACGACAAGCGATCTACTTATATTATATCTGTATCGCTGCCGCCGCGACAGACCGCTTGCTGTATGCCCAAGCCTTTAGGCCTTTTTGAGTAAAGGAAAAATTTGTGCTTACTTAGGCAAGCAAAATGAAAACGAATGAAATATATAGGGCTCTATTATTTTAATCTTGGAGGGCTAAAATCGTAAAGATACTCCCCACATTTTTATTTTTCCAGAATCTTTTTTTAGGGAAATGCGCAAACGAAAAATCTAGGTGGGCCTACATGTGCAAACAAATTGCAAACGAATGAAAATTACTTAATTTCATGTTGGGGGGCTAAAATCTTGAAGTTGGCCCCCCAATTTTGTTTTGTCAATATCTCTGTTTAGAGAAATGTGCACAATGCACATGAAAAATCGAAGTGTGCCTAAATGTGCAAACGAAGGAAGTTTTTGATGAAAAAATTTTTTCTCTTCGTGTTGAAAGAGAAAAGAAAAAAAATGGGTTGTAGTCTATGAAGTTGTATTATTGTTTAGTGAGCAGCATAGAATATCTGTGCGATACGTAGTGGGAGCGGCCCGTGAGAACAAACGGCATTTCGTATTAAAATTGTGCCACTTGGAACACATGTTCCCTAGACCTATTGGAGTGATTTGAGTCGCAGAGCCGGAAGTTCCGTCCCTTAGGATTGAAAATGGCGCCAATTTTCAAAATTGAGGCGAATTTCAGGAAATATCTATTTTTAGAGCGATTTTTACGTTTAGGGTTACGTTTACGAGGTTTCCGAGGGTGAAAACAATAACAATAAACAATATCCGAAGCTAATTTCTGTGTGAGAAGCATAATTGTATGATATCTTTAACGTCCGACAGGATTCGAAAGTTTCTTGGAAAGTTTGACCGATTTTCGTGGTTGAGGTCGCGTTTTTGAGATTCTTTTGGGTGAAGATGACCAAAAAAGACCCATTAAAGACCTTTTTCTACAATCGATATCCAAAGTAGGCATTTCCGCTCCTATATGACAACGCAAACGTCATATTTTTCGAGGAATGTCAATTTGTCGCTTATAAGCGAGAAAATAAAAAAAAAACGTTCGCTCTCCAAATTATAAACTATATGCATTGCTCGGAGTATCCAATGACAACGAGTAAATTACATCTTATAAGATTAAAATAATAATCTATATTTGAGTGAAAAATTTAAATTTTTGGAAATATGTGAACTGCTCGATTGTAGAAAAAAATCTTGTGTGTAATTCGAGCGCAAATTGATTGTTGATTTCAAGAGACTAGCGCGGCAAATGTCTCTTTCAATCGAGAATATATTGTAACGTGATTTATAAATTCGGGTTCGATTTATATCAATATTTATTAAACAAAACTAAAACACTATAAAAAACTGGACAATTTATATCGACTATTTATATTACACACTTCGCAATTTATATCAGATTTTCGCGCTCTATGTTTCGTCCGTACTCGATCTCGTTCGGTAGTAAACTGCCTCGATGTTCGGTCCGCAACCATTTATACACGCAAGCAATGTAAGTCCAGAACACTCGCGTAATTACCAGATACGTCGCAAACATTCCCACTATCGCGCGCCTAGAAAATTCCAGAGCGCCAAAGGCGACGTCATGTCTGGAGCGTTTCCGTTACAATATCATTTTGCGCTCTTAATACACAAATAGCTATTTTTTATGAGTATTTTGAATAAACAGGTCGAGGTAAACTAAGTGCAAAGGGGAAACTTATTCATTGAATTTGGTTTTTAACTAAAAATTGTTGATTATTGAAACTTATTTACAAGTAAAAAGTCATAAGTCATCAAAGGGGAATGCCTCATCATCGTTCAGATCTCCTGTTGCAGTCGAGATATAAAAAAATATTTAGTTAAGATCATTAAAAATAAAACTCTGACAGTCATGTTTATAAAATAAGCATGTACATACATATACTCGGCTCCGATTTTTGCAGTGTTCTTGACAGTTAGAACACTGTAGGGTGCAGGGAAGACTGTTTCGCAAGCATGAACACCTTATGGTCTCACAAGTTCACTTGCAGCCGCATTTCCCTAGGATTGAGAGCTCCTTTCATATTTACACCTATTTGGTCCAGTTTGGTTCCCAGCCCACTTTGCCTCGTGTCCATCCCCCAAGTTGACGGATGTGGAGGGCATTCAGTAGGATAGAAGCAGTGCGCCCACAACACATGACCTGCTATATTGGGGACAGGAACTGCAGTAATTTATTTTTAGTACAAAATAAATATTTTCCCACATTAGTAGTGGATTTCTCCTGTGCTTCGGGGTCATAGAGAACGGTAGTAAATTCTTCTAAAGTTTTAATTGTTTTTTTCTGTTATTCCTCTTTGTGAATTGGAGAGTTCAAGTAAAGCTGGTGTCACGTCCGGGCGTTTCATCCAAGTCATAAACGCCTTCTTGTTTCCAATAGAATTGAAGCAGGGCATTGTGGCACAACCTGTGTAACAATGAAAGCCTCGTAGGGCTTGTGAATTTTCTTCTCCAAGTGCTAATACAATCAAATGGGTCGCTATATATCGACGACGACGACACCTGACAGATATCCTTCTTTCAGTCAGAGTTCTTTCAGAAAAAAAAAACAAAATATATATGACCATCAGAACGTCAGTATCTCAAGACTGGACGAGGATGTTCTGGGCTCCATGCTCCACCATATCTTTCGCATGGAGGATGATTCGCCCGTCCGCCTCTTCTTGCGTAACTTGTATCCCATCAAAAGGGAAAGCGTTCTCAATCGTAGGAAAATGCGGCTGCAAGTCAACTTGTGAGACCATGAGGTGCTCATGCTTACGAAACAGCCTTCCCTGCACCCTACAGAGTTCTAACTGCCAAGAACACTGCAAAAATAGCAGCCAAGTATATGTACTGCGTACATGCTTATTATAAACATGATTGTCAGCGTTTTATTTTTAATGATTTTAACTAAATATTTTTTATAGCTCGACTGCAACAGGAGATCTGAGCGATGATGAGGCATTTCCCTTTGATGACTTTTTACTTGTAAATACGTTTCAATAATCAACAATTTTTAGTTAAAAACAGGATTCAATGAATAAGTTTCAGTTTTGAACCTCGATCTGTTTATTCAAAATACAAAAAATTTCATAAAAAAAGCATTTAATGGGTCTTTTTGGTAATCTTCACCCAAAAGAATCTCAGAAACGCCACCTCAACTATGAAAATCGGTCAAAACCTTTGAATCTTGTCGGACGTTAAAGATATTATACAATTGGCCTATATATGATAAATGAAACATGCTTCCCACACATAAATTAGTTTTGGATATTATTTTTGTCATATTCACCGTCGGAAACCTCGTAAACGCCACCCCAAACGTAAAACTCGCTCTAAAAACATGTATTTCCTGAAATTTTCAAAATTGGCGCCATTTTCAATCCTAAGGGACGGAACTTCCGGCTCTGCGACTCAAATCACTCGAATAGGTCTAGGGAACATGTGTTCCAAGTGGCACAATTTTAATCCGAAATGCCGAATAATACCAATATTTATCACGAGCCGCTCCCACTAACGCTAGCCCACTCAAAAAGAAATGTGTATTTAAATTCATGAAACACATCAGTTGCTGATTTTCACTACGGGAAAGCGTCGAAACTGAATACATAAAATATCTTAGAAATTTCGAAGATTTAGCATATTTTCTTTCATTTTCCAATCTATAATAATATGTTTATCTGTCTTCCACTAATTTTTTACACTATTTGCAGCAATGGAACTTAAACTCAAAATGGTGTAATTTTGTAACAAAGAATGTTTATCGTTTGTGACACTAATTTGCAAATCATGACTTACTTTTGTATGCCGAGAACGCACTACCAAAGTTTCTAACGTAATTGAAAAATTGTTTGAATTTATTAGACTTCGCGCGACTCATTAAGTATTTCGATACTTCCTAAAGCGCAAATTGAAATGATTTACACAAAGTAGGTAGGTACAAATAATTACCTGTCGCACATTTGGTGCCACTCGGTAGGTTGTCCTAATTTAGAGAAAACGGGAATGGGTACACCAGTAACGGCAGCGATTACCCATACAATTATGATAATGATGGCCGCAATTTTCTTAGAAAGTCTGGGTCTTAGTGGCCAAATAATCGCCGTATAGCGGTCAACGCTAATTGCAACCATCGTGTATGCACTAACAAACACAGACACGGCCTGAGAGTAATTCACTACTGGACATAAAAATCCACCAAACGACCAGTATTGTTGTAAGTATGACACGGATGTAAATGGTACACAGAATATTGTAATTAGTATATCACCGATCGCCAAATTCATGATGAAGTAGTTCGTAACACTTCGCATTCTTGGCGATGATATCACTATGTAACAGATAATCCCATTGCCAAACATCGCGACCACAAATATTATGCTGTACATGACGTAAACGGTCCCTTGAAAGTACCAGGAAGCAATCGGGTTGGAGCTCGATTCCTCTGGGTCGCATACTAATTCCGTATAGTTTAGGGTTGACGAAATGTACTCATAACTTGAGGTGACACCGTCACCATCGCCCATTGTACTGACACGAGTTTGTTTTTCACCTATCATTCCAATTGCGACCCATTTCCTAAGCTGTAATCATGAAACAGAGACAAAAGAGTCGAAATTGTTTCGAAAGTTTTGCGATCTCTACAGAGCGACAGGTAGTTGCGCTTCACTGCGGAATTGCCAAGAGGGAAGTTAGCGCGCGACTATCCTTTAAAAGCTTTCGAGCTTTTCGTATATAACAAATTTGACGTTACGCCGACGCAAAAGCTCTAAAATTATTTATATTGCCATGTGTATGGAATGCACGCTCTAATCAACGTTTAATTTCGCACACAAATACGTTATAAAAAGAGTTAGGGCTCATTGTATTTGCTGGAATCTACCCCTATAATTTAATTGGAGGTTTGTTTTTACATTTCATACTAAAATAACATTCTTTGTCGTAGAGATTATAAATGAAATCTGGGAATTGCTGTTTGTAAAATAAAAAGGCCTTTTCTGATGCAGTTTTCGCATACGTATTTGTCTACTACGAAACTATTAAAATTATTTCACACACTACAATAAGCGTTTTCGCTTTCTCTCATAGACAACCAGATTTTCACTTATTTCTTTTAGGAAATTTCGGGAGTTGCTGATGAAAAAGGTGTGCCGATCCTGCGGTTTTTGTGGGAAACGCTTAAATGGCGGAATGAATTTTTGAAGAGGAGTTATATAGTTCCTCTTCTGGAACTTGGATTTTATTTTCTTGGTTATTAATGGTTTTGCTCGAACTGTTTGAAGAAAGATAAAAATATTATTTTGGGAGAAAATGTGATAAATTATAATACATATATAAGAAATAAAACAAAAATTGATTTTGGACATCCAGCAAAAGCACACAAAAATTTAGAAAATTTTGAAGATGAAGAAGGAAAATTAACAAGAATTGAAATTAAAAAACAAATTGAAAATTATTATTTAAATAAATGGCAAGAGGAATGGGATCAATCGGACAAGGGAAGGGAAACACTTCAATGCATACCTAATATCATAAATAGATTAAAATGGAAATTTTGGAACATTAATAGAGGAATAATACAAATTATAACAAATAGAGGAGTTTTCAATTCTTATAAAATTAAAAAAGTGAAACAAATATGTGTGTATGTGAAAATGGGATAGAAAGTGCAGAACATTTGATATATGAGTGTGAAGAATTTAAAATTGAAAGCGAAGACTTTAAAAATTTATTAGAATCAAAAGGAATTATCATTTGGCCTGTTAACAAAATTCAACGTTTACAAGATAAAAATATCAGAAGTATTTTTGGAAGTTACTGCAGCAAAATTCAAAAAAGAAAATTGAGTAAAATTTTAAACAAGACTATTAAATAAATTTACAGGGACCTCCAAGTGGTTAGGAACGTGCAACATAGTCTAGGTAACCCTTTTTAGGGCAATAAAAATCTTAGATACGGCCAACGCCTGTAAAATAAAAATAAAAAAAGTGATAAAAAAAATTAAGAAAAGACTTATAGATAATAGGGGATATGCTGGAAGGCATGAGTACCTGTAAAATTAACAAAAAAAAAACTATCCAAGTTCCAGAAGAGGAACTATATAACTCCTCTTCAAAAATTCATTCCGCCATTTAAGCGTTTCCCACAAAAACCGCAGCGTTCAGATTCTATTTTCACAGACTTTTTAATTTACCCTTAAACCAAACCAAATACAACGCAGAACTCCAGATTATTTACCAATTAGCCGCCCAAAATGATTACCCGTTAAAATTGATTCAAAATCTCCAATTCAAACTCCTTCATAAATCCGAGATCCGCAATACCACCAGTTTATCCCTCTTACAAGAAGATAGTCCAACCACATATCAAGTATTGCCTTCTATCGGAGAATTTTCTCATAGTTTTCAAAACACCTTTCGAAGGTATAACATCCGCATAATCTTTACAGCCAACAGCAATCTAAAGTCAGTTCTTTCACACACAAAAGACCAAATCCCTCTAATAGACAAATCCGGCATTTACAAACTTAATTGCCCCACCTGTAAATCTTCCTACATTGGCCAAACAGGGAGAAAATTTTCTACTAGGTTTCAAGAACACTTTCAATGTATTAAAAACAATAATTCCTCCTCAATAAAATCCTCTTTCGCTTCACACATCTTGGAAACGGGTCACTCCTTCAATCCGAACACCGATTTCGAAATTCTGCATATATGCAATAAAGGTATAAGATTGAACTTTCTGGAATTGAAAGAAATTCACCACCAAGTTAAAAAGAACCCGCACCTCTCTCTTAACGAAGTTCTCGGCTTTAATAACAATCTTCTGTTTTTACAATAATTTCAATTCACCCTATACATCTTTTCAAAATTTATAAATTTATCGATATGTCAGTTTCCTCTTATACCGAATTGTCAATCATTTCGAGACATGCCGTCTGCATGATCTCGAATTTAAACTTAACTTAAATAATTTAAATATGTAGTCATCTCAATAGTTTCAATACTTTTATAAGTTTATTTCCCCCTCCCCCCCGTTCTTTTGAAATGTGTAAGTACCCTTTAGATAATTTATTTTTTAAATCTAAAACTTTGTCCATTTTTAGGTTAAATCCAACTTTCAACTTTTAATGTAATAATTCAACCCTCCGGTTGGTTGTCTTAACAAGGCTTGATAATAATTCGTTTTGAAACTTAGGACAACCTTTCCGTTTTAACCACCCTTCAGGTTTTTTCACTTGGCTTCGGCCAGTTAATAATTAAAAAAACAACATGTTCGTCTTATTCGTCTTCAACGTTTGTAATTTACCGTTTTCCTGTTAACTTTCACAGTGTTTTCAAAAAAAAACTGTTTGGTTTCCAAATCGTGAAAAGTTGTCTACGTTGCTTTATTAAGATCACGATGGTACACAGGGAAACCACGATGATCCAAAATAAGAGATTTTGGTAGTGTTCCGGATTGTCTAGCGGTACAGGTGATAATTTAATTCCTAAATTTCGGTCATACTATATTTGGTTTTATACCAAAAGTTTGAATTCATTCTTCGAGATTAACTGTAGAGCTGTTAGGATGAGAGGTTTTGCCTTTAGAATTTTCACACCGTTGAAAAACTTCTTTTCCCTGATTTGAACTTTACATACATCGGGAATTTTTATAAGGACTGAATCTTTGACGATTAAATTATGATCAGATTAGCATTTTGCTATTAATTCTACCGGTTTTTTGGTGTGGTCAGGATCGTATCCAGGCCTACATGTTCGGTGATAGGTTCTTGAAAGTGGACCTCTAGGGTGGGACAGTTTTGGTGCCGAACATCATCTAGTATTTTGTTTAGGCCATGGTCCTGGCGAATTCTTCAACGCAGCTGTAATGGGCTTCAATTGTCGAACAAGTTTCGGTTGGTTTCAGTTTCCTTAATGACTCCTTGTGGATTGAAGCTGCTTTAAACCAAGTTTCTTCTTGGGTTTTATTGAAGGGGGTGATGATCTTATTAGAATTATTGATTATGCATTTTGAAAGTAAGATTTGTAATTTCATTTTCGTCGTTTCCATAGAAACAACATTGGATTCTGTTTTGAACATAGAAACATCATTGGATTCTGAACTGAACTTCATCTTATTTCGTGCGCTGCGTCCCATTTTAAAAAAGAATGAGAGATGTCATTCGAATGCACAATCATTTGTTTCACTGAATCTACCCTTACTCTCGGAACCCCAGCTAAAATGTTCCCAAGTATTTTTCTTATGCAGTAGCACAGGTCTGTGGCAATAGTAAGACCATACCTATATTGAATATTGAATACAATACCATCAAAATTTGTATCACATTTTCAATAATAAAAGAATGTGCAATTGCGCCCGCGCTTTTCGACCACCCCTACTAGTAAAAGTCAAATTACTTTTATCTGAAAATACATTGGAGCATTGAATATAGTGTCATTACTTAGTGATCGGAGTGCTTTTTTACCATTTTGTTCCGTATAGCGACTATATGCAACAAAATAATCAGATCCGGGGGTACATTTGACCAAATCGTTATAGGGAAGAACCAAAATTTTTGTGAAGAAAAAAAAACGTTTGCCAGATCTACCCGTTGTACCTCTATTGAACTCTCAAAATCTGGTAAATATTGGTGAGATCCACAAAATCAGAGAGAGCCTTATATATTCCATGGCCACCTACAATTTTTCCGCCTGCGTGAAAAATGCAATGGGGTTGTGGTAATCTCCCAATATAGGATCTGAACGGAGATGCGAAAACAAATTTTGATCTCGACGAAATTTGGCCACGAAAATAGCAAAACCAAGATTAATTTTTAAAAAGTCGAATAAAAAATGTAATCTGGACCGGAAAATAAGGGCGCGAATTTCATGACATATGTTAAACATGTACAATCTTTATATACTTAGGAACAAAACTATATACAATGATATTAATTTAAAATAGACGTAGGGATTTCCTATTATCATATTAATTAATTGGAATATTATTGCTTTGGCTTCCATATTTTTATTTTCGTTCGCGTGCGATCTATTCAATTGAAGAAAAAGTTGATATTATCAATTGGGATAGTGCCCGTAATTAAGAGACTTATTTTCTGTGTTGATCACTTTCAAACTCGCTTTCAAATTAGTAGTTATTTAAATGCAATCCGCATAAGACCCCGTAAAGAACCCTCAATTTGAAACTGAATGTTTTAATTTTTGTGGAAGAGAATCCCATAAGAAACTTAAGGGAATTAGCGGTCGAATTTAATATCTCTTCATCATAACCTAAAAGCATACTATTTCTGTTGTTTTTATTAAAAAATCTAGAATGACAATGCCAAATGCGCAAGTTATTTCGGTTGCATAAAATTAGGCGTCTCTCAGAAGCATTTTTGTCATTTAAAAATAGACATAGGAAATCGCTATTGTCTACTTCTAAATGAATGGCACTGTAGACTTACGGCAAAAACAAACCTGATATTAGCTACGGAGGAAATGTTTTCCAGTGCATAGGTACCACTTTAATTAATTTAAAAATTAAAGGCTACTAAACATAATCACTAAATTGCAAGAACAATAGCAAAAGAAATGTCTCGCAGAAATAATTGCACCAAGAACTTGCACGTACAATTTCGACAATGCACCGAGCAATACTTCGTGCAATTTTTTTACATACCGTGTGTCCCAGGTTGAACACACCATGAGCAAACAGAATAAATGTATTTTTTCGCGAAGGACCTACGATGCCTTTGATATGTATTTGAAGTTAGCGTTCAAAGTACGTTACTGCGCTTGCCTGATGCTAGAGAGAGATTGGAGTAGTACGTTGAACGCTAATTTCACGTTTGATCAACATTTAAGTCTCTCCAGTAGAAAAAAGGTTGTGAAATTAGTAAAGTATACAGGGTGTAGCATTTAACTCCCCTAAAATCATAATTCCTTTACCACAAAAGATATCGATAAAAAAATGTAAAAGCACAACTGTGCACGTCGTCGTGTTTTTAAAATATTTTTGGCCACCAGTGGCGTATTCTAGTTTTAGTGTTGAAAACACTCATACGGAGCCTAGTTTCGAAGTTTGCATGTTACGTTTATATGAAACACTCGAAAGTTGAAAGGCTAGGGTGGGGAAATCAAAGCGGATTTGAAATGCGACAACTACAGTTCGTAAAAGTGAATTACTAGTGGCACAGATTTAAATATTATTAAATCTGTGCTAGTGGCTTGCGTTCGGCAATAGTAGATATAAAGCATGTTGCGTATACGTCGCTATTTTTTTAAATTGACAAATGTTTATTTTCGTATACAGGCTGATTCAAATTTGAGGACCACCATGGGGATCTCGGAAACTGTAAGAGATTTTAAATTTGGCAAAGTTGCGTATTTTAATGCTTAAATAATGCCGTTTTGAAACTGAAAAAATTCCGACTACTTTCGGAAATATCCTGAAAAAATGAAATTTATCGAAGTTATTAAAAAAGATATTTCAAAATAAATGACGCATTATTATGGTCACTTTTTTCGTATCAAAGAGAGCTTATCGAAAAACTTCCTTATTTTAAATGTACGCTATAGTAGATTTTTACTCAGTTTGCAGTTTTCTTTTCTCTTTTCCAACCATGTATAACAAGTTATCATTCAATAATAAAAATGGGTAAAATTACAATTTTCATTTTTTCTTCATAGTTGGCCATGGAAACAAAACGAACATAGAGGTCATTTAACAATGTAACTTTTATTTAATAGGAATACATTGCGCAAGGTAACTTCTGCAGTAGCTAAACGGTGCCCAATGTGCTTAGTTAATAATGGAATGCATTTTGAACATTTACTGTAACTTTAAATTCAGTTATTATATTCTTTTATGTTAATAAACTACTGGTGGGCCAGACATTTGTAACATTGCAAAATGTCAATTTTCCATGGCCAACTATGAATAAAAAATGAAAATTGTAATTTTACCCGTGTTTATTATTTGAATGATAACTTATATGTACATGGTTGGAAAGAGAAAAAAAAACTGTAACAAACTGAGTAAAAATCCAATATGGCGTCCATTTAAAATAGGGAGGTTGATGTCAATAACTCGAAAACCGCCATTTTTTCTACACGTCCATTCAATTTATCCCATCGAATTGTTATTTGAAACTTTTTTCCATAGCTCTCTTTGTTACTAAAATATTTAAACTTTTGAAAATGGCGATATATTTTCACTTTTTTCCAATTATCTACGAAATGATTTATTATTTGCACAATATCGCATCGGAATATCAAACAGCATCAAAAGCTACACAACTTTGCCAATTTAAACAATTTATGACACCCTGTATATCAATTTGAGGGTTTAACTGCATACACGAGATGAATTGGGGTGTAACCGATGGCGTATAGGGTCATTTATTTTTGGTAATCTTATATTTCAATTAATGATACTTGATTAATGTACAGGGTGTCTCATTAATAACGGTTACAGGCTATATATCTATGGAACCGTTAATTGCACAGCTTCGGGAAAAAAATGTTGTTAACAAAAGGGGCTACGAGCAATCGCTGGAAATTATTTTCAACTTTCTAGTATGACTTTTTCTCAAATATACCCAACAAAAATGCACAAAAAATACATTCATAGCAATCTTGTATCATTTTGATGCAGCATACATGATTCAGTTCTATTTTTACTGCGACGCGGCCACCACAATTAATCATACAAAGCAGCCTAGGCCCTAGGCATGCTAGCTATTATTTAGTCGAAATTCTAACGTGCCTCCGACGGTAGGTACCTATATTTGAATTGAATATTGAATTTTGTGTCACTGTACGTAATTGATGGACCAACTACTCGCAATAATTCATCAAAACTACTTTTTGACATGACGTAGTATTGAAAAAACTTTTCAGCATGCTCACATAAATCTTTTCGTGTAACATATAAAACTGTTCTTTAAATAATCTCAGATTTGTTAATGGATATGTATCGAATATAACGAAGTTTTCGGCATTTACTTCTCGCCCGAGAGCGATCGCACAAGTGGTTTCGATATTATCCAGTAGAAAACATATAATTCAGCGATTTTCTGAGACCAATCAAATACCGGTGCAACAAGGGTTTCATTTAGTTTTTCAATTATATTTTTAACTACGTAATCTTGAGAAACTTTCGACATTGTAATACATTTTTGCTTGACGTGTCAAGTCAATCAAATGATTGAGAGAACATAGAAAATTTGAAATATAGCGATCCCCCCTGCATATTAGATTTTTCACAAACCCAATCAACAATTCATTAATTAATGGATTATGGTTGATAAATCAGCCGCGAAAGACATTAGCATATCGTCAAACTTTAGAGTAAGTGAACTTTCGTACGACTTTGTAGACGGTTTTCCTCGAAACCTAATAGAGTAGAGTAGTTTCACTTATTTCTCTTAATCAAACTTTAACGAATGTCGGAAGCTTTTGGCACGCATACGTGGATGGTTTTATGTGATTATCTCTTTACTGGAAGAGTTAGTTTTGGCGTCTCTCTACCAACTTATTTACAGATGCGTATCTGTACCTTCATTTCAATTTCCCTAATGTTTTAGACTACACACTGATTGAAAAACGCGAAATACAAAAACTAGCATGCATCGTTTTCAAATTCCCTTTTAGTTTAATTTTTCTTTATTTTGTAATAGATAGAGATACCTAACATCGAATAAATATTAATTTTATCACATACCGTTTAAGTTTTTTTTAAGTAGGCATCAACCTCGTGTTAGTATTTTTGTATTATAGTATGGTATTAGCCATTGAAATTGAGCTGAGATCGGTCTGATGTAGAATGTCGGGAGAATTAACAATTGGGGAATAGTATATTCTATAACGAGTATGGAATAGAGTAGAGTAGAGGAGCCAAGAGAAGAGCAAACATTTTTAATTAATTACTTATTAAAAACTAGGTTGTCTGAAAACCTTGTAAAGGCTAGAAATTGCGAAAAATTAAAAGACGCTATTACAGTCGCGAAAGATGAGGAATTAAATAGGGCTACTACGTCTCATTTATGTTTCACTTCAGCAAAAATGGGTATAGAACCTTTGGTCAAAATAAATTTCACAAATTTGCACAGCACGGGTCAAACAAAATTTTTTCGTCCCTAAAGAAAAATTGGATGTTATTTTAAATATTAATGGATTAAATTATATTACTGTTAGTTATTTAGGCAAAAGATTGAAACGTCTTCTCGATACCGTTAGCGTAATATTTGATAACGTTTTGAAGGGATATGAAGGGTATAACTCAAATAAAAATGTCACGATAAATGGAATAACTGGGTCAATAAAATCAAAAGGATTTGTTTACCTTCCATTAGGACATTAAAAAATTTGCAAATTAATCAAGAGATTAATAACAATTTTTACATTATGGATAAATTTACAAGGGATTTTCAGGGTTTTTTGGTCAAATACCAAGCAGTGATTGATTATGGAAATTGTAATATAGTTTATATAATCATAGCAACTAGAACAGTTCCTTTAGAATCCATTTTTAATACCGTTACGATAATTCCGCCAAGATGTGAAGTTACTATAACCATTGAATAAAAACACTATTTTTATTCAATGCTATAACGGAGTGTGTGTAGCAGGGAGTATTGTCAAACATTGCGAAAATCGCATTCCCATACGACTATTAAATACAAATGAGCACGAGTGAAAATTAGAAATTTCCAGTCAAACATAACCGAATTATCAAATTTTTATGTTTATAGTTTCGATAGCAGTCCAATTTGTTTAGATAGAGTAGATAAATTGTTAGATTTAATTATTGTAAAAAATTTAAATGCGCGCATGTACAACAAGTCTTTCCAAATGACTCGTTTACCATCAATAAGATTAAAAACGAGCCCAAGTGCGTTTTCGAGAGTAATATCCACTGTGTTATCGAATTTAAACTATAAGCCTTTATTTATTTACCTGTACGATCTCATTTTTTTGGAAATAATTTACAGAATCACAACGGAAATTTGGTTATTAAAGTTTTAAATACGTTAAAAGAAGTTCATTTAAAGTTGAATCCCTAAATTGCGAATTCTTAAAAAAAGAAATTTTATATCTGGGTCACGTTATTTCAGAAAAGGGTATTGCACCCGATCCTAACAAAATTAATGTTCTTCAAAATTATCCAGTTCCAAAAACCGTAGACGAAATCAAAAGATTTGTTGCATTCGCTAACTATTACAGAAAATTTATCCCTAGTTTCGCCGATATTGCCCATCCTTTTCAAACAGTTTGACGAGAAATGGCAAACAATTTAATTGGGATAGGTTTAGTCAAACATCAAACTACAACAAGCCTTCGCAAATCCTCCAATTTTAGAATTTCCAAATTTTTGTTCAGAAAATAAATTTTATTTTAAAAACAGACGCGAGTGCTTATTTATTTATTTAGCCAATCGCAAACCCCAGCAGATCATTGAACAAAGCAGAATGTAATTACGCCACCATAGAAAAAAGACTTTTGGCAATTACTTGGGCAGTAAAACATTTTAGACCATATTTTTGTATGGCACTGAATGTTCAATTTTTACTAATCAGGGTATATTTATTTGGTATGAGAAACCCATCCTCTAGCTATAGGTTAACATTGAATATCCAGCTCTGGATATTCAATGAGGTTAACCAAATTTAGACTAATTTTAGAAGGATATAATTTTACTGTATTACCGATAACGTTGTTGATAATAATATAATATTTAATTGTGAGAAGGTGTTAATTACACTTACACACGCCAAAAGAAATGGATGTTGTTGCCGACGTATTATCTAGAATATAGGGTTACTCAGAAAATATTTTGCGGTAACAAGGGCGCAAAGTAGAAGAGCACAAATTAATGAAAGTGTGAAGGATGCTGAATACCCTGGTGGATTTTAATAATGAAAATCCGTAATGAGGTTGTAAAAAAAGTAGCAGACGAGACCTAAACAAGCATTGCTTGTCACAAAATTTGCGTATCTTTATTTTTCTAGCAGAATGCCCACTCGTCTTCCCAAATTCATGTTGCTCCCTGTGAGAAAAAAAATCCGATCTCGATCCGATTCTAAGTACCTTGGTATCTTTAAAGGAAACTAAACCCCCATCAAACTCGTGGGGGGTTAGAAACCATGCAGCGAGACGCATAAAATGTAAAAAGTAGAGTACAATTGAGCGAAAATCAATGTACTGTAGTTAAGGAACATAAAAGTTTCCTCTTGGAATAAAAGATAGCCCAAGTTGCGTAACTTATTAGCGTACACGAATGAATGATGTGTAATTAAGGAGCGTAATTAATCACTTTAATTTCGTTGTGAAATGTTTTACGTAAATCGAATTTATACATAAAGGATTAGTTTGTAGGGCGAGGTGATAATTTATTGGTGTAAAATTTAACGCGTGAGTGAAGTAGCCCGTTCAATTTTCTAAAAAGCACGAATCCTAGTTGAATAGAGTGATTAATTGTGAACGTCGTGTACGTTTCTTTGGATTGCCGGGGGTTAATTTATGTATTATAGACGACTCAATTTTATTTCATCGGCCGTTTATTTACACATGAACGTATATCTCCTCAATAAATCCGACATAATTTGATGGCGCCTATAGAAAAAGAAGGAAACAAAAAATTTTCCAAATTACGCAGCTCCACCGAATTGAAATTCTGATTCATACCAAACAAAGAAAATTGGCACATAAACGCATTTGTTTATAAAAAATATAAACTTTAGATTAAGTTAATTAAAGACTTACGTTTTAGTTTGGCGTATTGGAGAAAAGGAGCCAATGGAAACCCATTGCACAAGGACCAAGTTGTTGATGTGACTCACGTGGGCAAATCTGAAAAAAAATTCTACTTAAAGTAGGTGTCTTTTTTCTTGCTTCTAAGAGTTAAAAACAGTGTGTGGAATTATTGCATTTGTGAAATTCGCAAACAAGGACTTTGGAATGGTATTACTTCTCTCTGTGGGAGCGCTTCAAATAGGTTTCAATTAAAGGAATTAGCGTGCTCACCGTGATTGTCAACTGGCTTTATCGAGTGGACTTTCTTCTTTTATTAATCATGTAACGGTAGTTACAATTGTGGAACAGGGGGTTCGTGGTTCTATTGATGAAATTCTTCTTCCAATTTTCGTCTTCTTACTATTATTACAGTACGTTGTGACCTAACTTTCGTACTTTTACTTCCCAGGCTAGCTTAGCTAAAAAGGGGTTGAGAAAACCAAAGATTTCAACTTAAAAAGTTACATCAATTCTTACAATCCTCTAAAAAAAGTCATAGTTAAAACTTAAAAAAATATCCCTGCTGGCCAGATAATTAAATTTATCTTCGCAAACAATGCAACAGATAATTCTAAACCAGCAAATTTCATTAAGTGGTATCCGTCAACCTGGTGATAAATTAACACGAATTTTTATATACACATCAATTTCCTCCAAATTAGGAGTAAAAATTAATCCGTTTTAAATTGACAAACGCAGCACCCGTGCCAACCGATCAACTAATTAATTAATTAGCGAAAACGCAATCATCTTTTAAGGCAATTAAGCCAATGTTAATATCATACAGGAATTAAAACAATCCTCAAAGTCACTCCAGCCTGGAAACGGAATAATGAACTGTAACACTTTTCACAATCTGATTCGTAGAAAAAACGCACTCACTTCATAAAATTGGCAAAGCTATGAATTCATAGTTGCGCTGTATGAAGTTAGCCGAATGATACTGCGAAAGAGACTATTCGAAGAATTATTCCAGTCAATATTACGTTACCAAGATGAGTCACGATTTGCTTACTACTACAGTCCTAAGAATCTTTTTAGTATTCCGACTATATACTATGTAACTTTTTCTCCAGTACATGTACATTATATAAACCACACAAGATAATAAAAAAAAGGCAATAAAAAAATTCTACCTTTATATAAGGCTGTTCTTCTGGAATCTGGAACAAAAAGAAAGCTTCGTTAAAAATGTGAAAGATGCAATATTGTGGACTATACTGGTGCCTTATGGACTAAAACGTTATCCTTGTTCCCCATAAGTGTACGGAGTCAGAACAAAAAACATATTTGATCTAACCTCATTTGTTTCTTAGAACACCCTGTATATTTTAATCTGAAAAGAGCATATTCCTTTTATTCAGATTAACATTATTGATCAAATGTATTTCTTAACTTTAAAATCAAGGTCGCTACGATTTATCAAAGTGGGGTTTCCTTATGGGCAATTAATCGGAAAAAAATTAATAATTTGGTAACATTGACGAAAACCAAAAAGAGAATAGGTTTCCATGCAGAGGTTAAAAAATGACATCGAATAAGTAAAAATGTACAGGATGTTCCATTTAAAAAAATCAGTTGTTTATTAACACCATAAAATGGGACACCCTGTACATTCAAAAATAATCTCTGTACATGCACAACCATCTATAGGTTGACGTTCGCACAAAAGGTTGTTTGATATTTTTTACTAGGTACGAGCTAGGAAAGACGGACGCACGGTTGGAGGACCCTGTATATACCTACACGTTATCTTTTTGCTACAGTCAATTGACTATTACAGAAACTTTAGGTTACAGAGGGTCCCAAATTCCTAGCTTAGTAATCTCATAGTTGCACTGGATTGATGGAGTTTTCGTAAACAGTTTTGAAATTTACTCAAAAACTAAGCCTGAGCTCTTGAACGTGTTGGACAAGAGCCACTACGTTGTAGGTACAAACGGTTTTGCAAGAATTGCTTTACTTTTTCATTTTTTTTTCTAGGATATAGCTTTTCTCATTTTTTATTTAATTATGCATACAAGAAAAATGCATTCTGTACAACATTTTTTTAAAAGACTTCGACATAGAAATTATGTAAATGCGTTTTCTGAAAAACACATCTTTCCATTTTGTTGAGTTTTGAAGAAACGCTCCTCAATTCTGGTGGTACTTACTTATGGTGTGAATGGATCCAAACACATTTTTTGAATACAAAAGTATATTACAAAATTTATCTACATTATCCTACGAGAATGCCGAAAACGCTGATGATTCATGGGTTTAGTACAATACACGGGTGTTTTCCTTGTGAAATGGTTTAAGTTTGAAGAAATAACGTTCAATTAGGAGCAGATTTAAAGGGAAAATTTGTACACAAAATCATTTTTTCTAGATTTTTACCCCTACGGGTTACGAAATTGATACGCACTGGATAAAATTTATCGCAATGGTGTCATAATTACATTTGAGATGCAGAACTGAACGGTCTAATTTATAAATCTTACAACTAAATGAAACTTACCCTTAAATTGGGTTATTTTGGAAAAGCGAAGCCATTACACCTCTCACATACGACTTTAGTCAATGACTAAACGCGTGATACTGTTTAGAATTTGTAGTTAATGTTTGAATAATCGCTTATCGCAATTGCCCATACAGGTTTAATTGGTCAAATGATTCGATTGTGCACGTTTGAAAAAGATAAGAGCATGCCTATTATTGACATCATTTAATGCGATTGAAAGTATTCGGCACTCTTAAAACCAACCCATAAAAGTAGCGCCTTAATTCTGCAATTTACAAAAAATTACCTACAATAAATATTAGTATACCTACTTTTATTAACAAAATTTCATGTAGAAGGGCCACCATCTCCTGAATAAGAAGGATTACAGTTCAGCATGCGTTTATTATCGCTTTTTGCACGATCGGGCGTTTTTAACATTTTACAGGATATGACAGGAGGGTGTCCAACCCTCACGTTAACTGCAATTTCACAACTCTTTGTTTAGAAAAAAAAACCGTGCACATGTGCACAATATTCTATATAAAATTTAATCTGCCACTATTCCCTTTTTTATACCAAGGCTTTTAGTCCAGTTCAAATATACAGTAAAAAGGAGAAAAATTTTAAACAGGATCGTACTATTACGAATTCCAATTCTAAATTAAACGTAATGAAGAAAAGCAACGCCAATTTTGGGGGTATTTAGACACGAACTAGTGAAATATTTGTCTGTCATTAAATCTGCACCCCTTAAATGGCAATAAAACCATTCAACTTTTTTTGTAATAAGTAGATTTGAATAATAGGTATCATAAAACCCCTAAATTGAACTTGCCCTACTTTGTGCGGTTACCTATAACAAAAACTAGGTTAAAAATGGGGTCTTGCATGTTACACTGTGCACGACTTGTGATGTGTGTAAAATTCAGTCAAAAATTTGACGAATTCTTTTCTAAAAAATGCACCAAAATTACCTAAAGTGAGTGACGAACTTTAAAAATGTTTTCCCAAAAAAATTAGTTGCTTTATTAGCATCTACGGGATGAAATTTGTAGATTTTTATTGCTTCGTGTCTAAATATTCTAAAATTTGACTCGTGCTTCCCCATTAAGTTTTAAAATTACCTACCTATAGGTTATTTGGAATTACGATTCTGCGTAAAATGGACTATGATAAGAAAAACATAGTCCATGGCTACTTAGACTAAAAACTCGTGAGAACAGAATCTTTAGAATTAATTTTTTCGTGTACAAGAAGAGGTAGAAGAATCGTTTCACATGATTTAGATGCAGAATTTATATCTCTATAACTTTTATTTGAAGTATTTGTGCGTAAAATAATTAAGAAACGTTTGCGCAAGGAAAAAGTAATTTCCCATGTTAAACGCCTATGTTCCACATTTCGATTTACACCCTGTACGTGCATATCTGGCCCGACTTATCTAAAAACGTTTGAATTAAAAAAATGTACCCATTTAAAAGTTTAAGTTCACTATCGCCTTGAAGACAAAAGAGAATGAATGCGCTTGATTTAATTTTGCATAAAACAGATGTTACATTTTGAGAATGATAGAAGGTTCCATCAATAACACGTGTTACAAATCGGATTTAAAGTATTGAACTGGATCATATAACTGGGGATAAAATACAAACTTTGCAAAATTTGTAACACTTCTAAATTACACTTACGTGTACTCATGCTCATTGCATTTAGGGAAAAGTTCAGCGTATTCTCCAAGAAATCAAATTGACAAGTAAACAAATTGGACATTTATATCCATTTTACAAATAATAAAAGAACAAAAATTAGTTGTTCGCTGCACCGTTTCTATATTGCAAATTAGGATATTTGTATTTGAGTGCACCTAAAACTATTCCATTCGAAATTGATAGATAAGAAAGGATTTGAATAACAACAGTATGATTCATGCTCCTGATTCGCAATCATAAGGAACAGGTGTTGCATTTTTGGGATGACTGTATCAATATCACGTGTATATGCGGGTTTTGTAAGATAAATTGAAAGTTTTGAACTTGATAAAATCAAATTTTGCAAACCGTTTTTGTGGTTATCGATAAAAAAAGATTTTTGTATATGATTGGGGCTCACGCCTAAAAGTAACGAAACCTATCTATCTCTAAAAATCTCTTCAATAGTAAAGCATTTGCATTTTGTCGGTTAGTTTTCTTTAAGGAAAGTCGCCTATTCTAAAAAAGCTTAGCCCCATGAGTCACACACGTTCTTTCTTGATTTCGTGTATTAAATTTGATGTGTTAGTTTATTTATTTATAGTTAAATACAAACTTACCCCTAAGTTTTGTTATTTTGGGCGAAAAAACCATTACATCTTGGGCACACGACACAAAACGCGACCTAAATGAATTAGTAAAAATTATAACTTGATGCGCAGAACGTACTTGTAGTCGATCGGTGGGGATAATTTTGGAACAGGCGTCCTTATCTCAAATGCCGGTTAGGTACAGGTACAACGTTGGCCAAGTGTTTAATTTAGTCATATAGAGCAAGTTTTAAAAAGATAAGGGCCTCTTCTTTTTAGCGTATTTTAATCAAATTTGAAAATAAGTTTGATTGGTAACGTCCGCTGTAGTTATCCAAATATTACCTTCATGCTGTTTCATTTGCTAGTTACAATCAACCTTCTTACTGAATCATTTTTTTACCACCTGCGCGTTAGTAGGTAATAAAGGCACGTATTGCATCATTGGGCTAAAAATGAGCCCCTACTTTTTTGACGGAAATACCTACACATTGTAAAAATAAGAGTAGGTATTTAAAAAAACAATAACTACCTGATATAGGCATACCAAAGGCATAATAAAAGTGGCCCTAAAATTTAAATCTACATTCATTTCTGTAATCAGAAATAGTTATTGCAATTTAAAAAAATGAAGCTTTTGACATTTTGTGATTGCTAATTTTGAAAAATCACAGCAGCCCTGATATTTTTTTCAAGACTTCCAGTGGTCGATTTCTAGGATTTTAAAAAAACGGAATAGTTTTGAAAATGCACACTCATGTCCTTTTAGAGGAAATATTTGAAAAAGGGACCTTCTGGCCGTCCGTCTGTCAATTACATTATAAAAAATGATATGAACAGATGCAGTATTTTTTCTAAAAGAAAAATGTATTTAGACTTTTGCTCTAAAATAATTAGGGGAGCTAGTAATTGAATATAAAGAAATTACCATAGAAATCCCTACACTTCAAATGTGCTTCCCTATATTTTGAAGAATTCTGAAATTTCTACCTATTTTAACGAAATTTACCTAGTGATATTTGAATCACTGTTAGATTGTAGAGCTTTCTAATGTAGGTACATTTGATATAACCCACTATTCAACCACATAGTGGTGATTAATGAGTTACTCAGAGAGCAAAGCGCTTATTAATTATATTTTTTGAATCCTCTCGTTCCAGTTTAAGTCTTTTACTCCAGTTAAATTAGCTCCAAAAGTAGTATAAACTGGATGTTGTCACTTACTCAACGAAACCAAAGTGTACTCTATGTAAAAAAGTCCGCAGAACGAAAATCATAGTCTCCCTGGCCGAAAATTCCCGGAAGATATTGTTATAAACAAAAAACGAAACAAAAATGTCGTTTTTGTTCGCATTTGATTTCAATAATCTCCTTAACTATTGCACCGAGAGAAAAAATGAATTTGTTTAGAATTGAAATTTCTATCAGTTGGTCCGGAACGTTCATTTTCAAGTGTTAGATACTGTAAGTCATCCTGAAAATTAACAATTTGTTATTACTCAGTAAAATTCATCCCGCATCCTTTTGAAAATCCGTATTTGGTCACCTTTTGATAGCAGAACAATATGACCAACCCAGGGACAATTAATTAAATAAACCCCAAAAAAAACGATGCTTTGTCTTTCAAAAAAAAAAATACATCCAAATCCGATTAATACCAGACTAGGAATCAGCTTTTCACTTAGGAGCTGGTTATCCCTTTCTTGTTTAATTTCGAGAATTCGCGAGTTGTTCCATTTGTTAGTTAACTAAAAAAATTCTACAGTCCGTCGATTTGCAAGAATCATCGGGACAATTGTTGAAAAAGGTTGTTTTAGAGTTCCACCATCTATAAAAAATTTACAACGCTCTGAAAGTCACCCAGTTTGAAAGACAAAGCATCGTTTTTTAGCTTGCTTTTTATTTAATTAATCGCTGACTATGCAACCTACGGTGATTGGGTTTGTCATATTGTTTTGTTATCAAAAGAAGTGACCAAATACAAAAAAAAATCGGATGAATTTTACTTAGTAATAACCAATTGTTAGTATTCGGGATTGAACATTTGAAAATGAACGTTCCATACTATCTGTATCCTATAGAAAATTCGATTCTAAACAAATTCATTTTTATATTTTTCCCCCAGAGCAATAGTTAACGAGATAATTGAAAGAATCGTCATTTTCCCATTTTTTCTTCGTTTTTTTGTCTATAACAATAATGTTCCGGGAGTTTCCAGCAGGGAGACTATGATTTTCGAATTCAGCGGATTTTTTTATATAGGATACACTTGGTTTGGTTGAGTGAAGTGACACCATCTAGTCCAAACCGTAATTTGACTGAACTATTTGCACCCCCTACGAAAATAAATGGTTTAACCAGGTGTTTAACCCTCGGTTGCAGACTGCTCGATCACGGTAATGACATTTCCGGAAACAAATTTCAAATAAATAAAGTTCACTATTCGCCTTCATATAAATGAATGATTTGTCAATTACCTTCGAAAACGATCATCGCTTTTTGTAGGGGATGGAAGGGGTTAAACTGAAATAAAACCAGTTTTATTATCTGGTAATAGTATTCGAAAGCATCCTAATTACACAGTGATTCAAATACCTACCGCCACTAAGAGGTTGAATTGATAAGGGTGCAGGGTACGAAAATGAATAGCACCATAACTTTATATTCAAGATACGAACTCATACGACCTTAATTTATTATAGCGACGATAAAGTAAACATTTCAATTCAAACTCAAATTTGAATGCAAAAGAAATTGGAACTATTTATCGTTTTGCATCAGGAAGTGGCCCATTTTCCCCGGACTAATAATTGTACACCAGCATCATGTCTTTCTGTGACCGGCGAGCAAAATATTCTGGAATCTGCCACGATTGCCTTTTTTATTCCAAGGCTTTTAGGCCAGTTCAGATATATGTACAGTAAAAAGGTGAAAATGTTAAACAGAATCGTAATCCAGAATTACGAATTAGTAACGTAATGTGGAAAAACAAAGGCAATTTTGGGGGTATTTAGACACGAACTAATGGAGTATTTGACTGTCATTAATTCTGCATCCCTTAAATGCCAATCAATCCATTCAACTTTTTTGTAACCAGTAGTTTTTAATAATAGGTATCATAAAACCCCTACATCGAACTTGCCCTACTTTGTACGGTTACCTAATAAAAACTAGGTTAAAAATGGGGTGTAGGTATGTTACACATTTTGTTATGGTACACGACATGTGATGATGTGTAAAATTCAGTCAAAAATTTCACGAGTTCGTTTCTAAATACACCAAAATTTTATACCTAATAAAGAGAACGACGAACTTAAAAAACTTTTTCCCAAAAAAATTAGTCACTTTATTAGCATTTACGGGATGAAATTTGTAGATTTCTATTGCTTCGTGTCTAAAATATTCTAAAATTTAACTCATGTTTTAAAATTACCTTTCGAATCGATTTACGATTCTGCATAAAATTTTTTACCTTTCTACGTGCATATCTGGACTTATCTAAAAGCGTTTGAATTAAAAAAGTACCCATTTAAAAGTTTGAGTTCACTATCGCCTTGAAGACAAAAGAGAATGAATGCGCTTGATTTAATTTTGCATAAAACAGATGTTACATTTTGAGAATGATAGAAGGTTCCATCAATAACACGTGTTACAAATCGGATTTAAAGTATTGAACTGGATCAAATGAATGGGGATAAAATACACACTTTTCAAAATTTACAATCTGTACCAGATCAGTTAATAAGTTAGAGTTCACACTGGATAAAATTAGGTTTAGTATCTAAGGAGCATTAATTTTGAAGATTATTTCTAAAGAGAAGGAAACTGTGTAGTGTGTATAAGCACTGAATAACAAATTAGATTTATGCAATGGTATAAGTTTGATTGGCGTTATTCATAGGTCGATACGTGCAGATCAATCACTTTTTTCGAATTATTTGTATCCCGACACTTCTAAATTACACTTACGTACTCATGCGCATTATACGTTTAGCTATAGAAAAAATTATAAAGTTCATGCGTATTCTCCAACAAATCAACATTAATAACAATTAAATAACCAATTCTATTGCAAATTAGGATATTTGTATTTGAGTGCACCTAAAACTATTCCATTCGAAATTGATAGATAAGAAAGGATTTGAATAACAACAGTATGATTCATGCACCTGATTCGCAATCATAAGGAACAGGTGTTGCATTTTTGGGATGACTGTATCAATATCACGTGTATATGTGGGTTTTGTAAGATAAATTGAAAGTTTTGAACTTGATAAAATCAAATTTAGTAAACCGTTTTTGTGGTTATCGGTAAAAAAATGATTTTTGTATTAACGTTATAATAAAATTAAAAACCACGGCCGCAGACGTTTGGGGCTCACACCAAATACCTAATACCCTAAAAGTAACGAAAGCTATCTATGCCTAAATGAAAAAATCTCTTCAGTAGTAAAGCATTTGCATTTTGTGGGTTAGTTTTCTTTAAGGAAAGTCGTCTAATCTAAAAAGGCCTAGCCCCATGAGTCACACACGTTCTTTCTTGATTTCGTGTATTAAATTTGATGTTAGTTTATTTATTTATGGTTAAATGCCAACTTACCCCTAAGTTTTGTTATTTTGGGCGAAAAAACCATTACATCTTGGGCACACGACACAAAACGCGACCTAAATGAATTACCAAAATTATAACTTGATGCGCAGAACTTGTAGTCGACCGGTGGGGATAATTTTGGAACAGGCGTCCTTATCTCAAATGCCGGTTAGATACAGGTAAACGTTGGCCAAATGTTTAATTTAGTCATAATACTTATACAGCAAGATTTAAAAGCCTCTCCTTTTTAGGGCATTTTAATCAAATTGGAAAAAAGTCCTATTTTCTATGTTTTGCCCGTCTCTGTCTTAGCCCATGCTCTTCGACTGCTATAAGTAGGTACACGGGGTAAAGGTAGTCCAAATATTACCCTCTTAATCAACCCTCTTACTGAATCATTTTTTACCACTCGCGCATTAGTAATAAAGGCACGTACCTATTGCATTGGGGTAAAAAATGAGCCCCTACTTTTTTGACGGAAATAGGTACATATTTTGAAGCACCAGGAATCCGAATCAAACCAAATCTCAATGATGTCGGTCTGTCTACCTGTGCTCTAATTAAAGTAAGTAAAATATACGTAGGATCTTATTACAGATGTAAATTTTTCAAAAAAAGAACTCTCAGTCAATATAAAGAGAAATTTGCTATGTCTATGGTCAAAATTAGGTTGGCAATAAAGTTATTTAGCCACAAGTTAATGGAAGTATTCAGAGCCATTTAATTCGTTTTGTATTGTACTCATGTAGGGTTTCATTAATAAAGCCAAAGCTGTCAAATTTCGGTAGCTACAAAGTCACTTCAATTTTAAAATTTAAATTTAGTTCACCGCTTCAATGGAAATTTTAATTATCTTCTCACGCACTTTTTTTCCGGGTTGAGTGGCACTTCTGTTAACTATTGTAGTTTTCTCATTGCCACAAGTAAGTTGGGGTAAACTTCTGAATGCAAATGTAATTAAATCTGTAAATCCAGTATGATTGTATGAAAAACGTCAAGAAAATGCAAACAGTTGTTCATTATAAGCACAAAAGACAGAGAATTAATTGGAAAATTTAATAAGAGCGAGCGAGTTTATGAGCTTATTTCCCACACTTAAGAACAGAGTGACAGAGTGTTGTTATGAAGCGTAGTAACATACGCAAGATTTCAAATTTGAGTAATTCGTATTTTAATTTGCATAATAATTTAATTTTGTCCATGATTGTTTTTCGTTTCCGTGAAATTTGAACTGTTTCCTACATTTGCTCAAGAATGGGGGTTTACAGTGTAGTTGAATTCCGCAGTTCTAATTTAATAACCGTGTACCTGAAACCATAAAACATTTTTTTGGACAGTAAAAGTTTATTTAAAAATAGAGGCTGATTAGCAAAAAAATAATGAACATGTGCGGTTTTAAAGGTTTATTCAAAACGATATGATCGTGGCGGGCTCTGTGACGTAATAAGCCCGACCAATCAGCTCCTAGAACCATTCAGATGACATAACGACTTGGCAATATTGCAGGAGAATGGCATTTATAACTTGCGTCATCTGTCACAGGCACTTGTCACTTTCCTGCTAGATGCAGTCACAACCGTCTATAATTACAAGCCGTGCTGAGAATTATGGCAACACTGCATGGTAGGCCGATTTCCTAATTCAATTTGGCAGATTTCAGGTGTATTTTATACGTGTTTTGGGTGTAATATTCCTATGTACCTGTTTTAACAGAGTGAAATTGCGACAATTTGTGTTACTCTGTATGGAATGAACAGAAATTATTATTCAGGTAAGTTGCTAAACGAAATACATCGATTTGTTGTCATAACCTCTAAAGCAGGCTACTCCTTGCTGGACCCTTTTCAAGCACTTGTATTTGTTCAAAGTACCTGTACAAGCTCAAATATGACCTACTCACTATGTGGTGCGTAAGTACGGAAGTGTTTATCGTGAAAAAATACAATTAGTTTGTATTTCAGGTATTTTAGCACGGACATGTCAAATCGATTTTTTGAAGGAACCTTTCAACTTATCCCCAAAAGTTCATGGTACGGGAATTTGAAGTCCACGGGGCTCCCCTCTTTAAAAGCTTCGTACCTAGATCCACTGGAGTAGCGACTGGCTTAAAATCTGCCATTCCGAATCACACCTGGTCGTGATAAAAACTCGCTGATGCGCAGCGATTTACTGTCCTTTTACTGAAATTAAGTGCTCAAGCGTGTGCTTCACCTCGACCTCTTTCGACAGAAGTTCACCAATTTCGGAGATCTCGATGGAAAACACATTATGATGCAGTTACCAATTTACAGCGTTCCGAATTTTAAAGTCAAATAGAAATGTTATTATCCATTTTTGTAAATAAATAAAATATATGTACAATTATAAGCTGCCTAAGTATCTTTCTTCTGTATTAAAACCACCAAGGCGAAACACAGGAAAGAGGAAAAATGCAATTTTTGAAGAGTAACAAGACTCCATTAAAACCTATATCGGCCCACCGATTGACTTTCGGACAACGTTGCCAAACTTCTCAGCATGGCTTGTAATTATAGACGGCTGTGATGCAGTTAAACATCCCTCTCAAAACGTCAAATGTGACAAACGTCAGACCCTCGCGTAAGGTTGCCAGCTCACTTCTACGTGATTGGTTGTAGGTTTGTGACGTATTTAGTCTGAAGCGTTTCAAATTCGGACTAAAAACACAGCTTTTCAATAATTTATTTTGGGTTTATTTTACTCGCAAATAAAAATTGAGGACACACGGGTCTTTTTATTTTTAATGTACTTTGTGGATCAGAAATAAAAAATGAAGGCGGGATGAGCCCATTTCAGATTAAAAATAGAAGTAGGAGATGGTTGCTGCTTGATGTTTTAAACAATTAGGCGATTCTCAATCAGGCTACAGCAGGATCAAAAGTTATAGACTGGAAACCAATTTCGAAAAAAAATTCAAAGGACTGTAACTTTTGAACTAGTAGCCCAATCTTGGAACTGTTTGAAATTATGGATTCTACAGGCCACATTCTATAAGAAAATTTTTATTTCCGGGTCGATCTTAGACAATTTTTTTTTCGAGGCTCAAAAAAAGGCAGTGTATAACCTTCCTTTTTTACCAAAAATCGACTACACCAAAATTTCTCGGGAAAACACTTTTTCTTATTAATTTGTGTGCGTAGAATCCAAATCAATTCGTACTTTTTCGATCAGACTTCTCAATCAAAAGTTATAGACTAGAAACCAATTTCGAAAAAAAATTCAAAGGGCTGTAACTTTTGAACTGGTAGCGCAATCTTGGAACTGTTTGAAATTATGGATTCTACAGGCCACATTCTATAAGAATATTTTTTCCGGGTCGATCTGAGACAATTTTTTCTTCGGGACCAATTTCGAAAAAAAATTCAAAGGGCTGTAACCCTGGACTACAGAGAAAATGAAGTAGGACAATAAAGTTAATTATGCATTTTAACCCTATTCAGTTTAAACGATGACGCGCAGTCTATTACTAGGAACAAAGGTCCTTTTACTTTTGAAAGTAGAAGCACTCTACATTCTCGTATCTTATTTTTATAAAAAGCAGAAAAGCGATATTTTCACTTATACTTTGGCATGTCTTCTGTCAAGAATATTGAATACTTAGTAGAAGAAGAAACGCCCTTTAATTAAGTTTATTAACGCCCTTTCTACTACAACTGAAACGATTAGCTACTCGTTTTATATGAGATTCAATCGAGTGATATCTGCATTCAGATACTAGAACTAATATCAAACACAGTTTGTGGAGTAATTTACATCTAGATCTATTATCGTCATTTCAGCAATGTACCACATAAATTCAACGTCAGCTGTCAATTCACACCATACCAAATTATTTAGCAAAATTTTAGACGCACAAATTGGTAATACACATCGCACTTCAATCGTTCAGCATCAAGACCCCAATTTACTTCGAAATATACGTAATCCCACTTTGATGAATGCTGTCTGTATTGAAATCAATTGAAAGGTTGTTTCATTCTACGTTAAGTGTAACAAAAGTGTCCGTTTTCCGTGCTACAGAATCATAAAAAGCACTCGATTAAGTCGCATAAAATTTTAGTATATTGTCAAGTGAACCTTTCCTTGCACGCATTCTGAATTTTATTTAATGCAAAGTCCTTTCAAATACGTCGAAGGATATTTTTCTATTACCTGGATCTGACACACAAATCTACATTGTTGATTTTTTCGGCGCTAAAAATATTAAAATTTGGAAATCAGATTCAGAATAGAATTGGAATCAAGTAGTCAAAAATTAAAGCTGAGTCAGCTGCCATACTAAACCTATCTACGAAGAAGTGTCAAAACAAGAGGTCGTAAATTCGGAAAATTTGATGCTGTAGATCAAGCTATACTGCAAGAAATTCAAAATTAGTGTATAAGATTTATTTGTAATGTAACGTTCAGAGAGATCCTATGCCCAATTACTATGACCACAAATCTTATTTTTATATAAATTGTTACCATGGAAAACAGGTGTTATAGTGCAGGGGTTAAGAGCCAAAATAGGTTTCAACCTTGCATTTTGTGATAACTTTATGAAACTTTCAGAGGACGTTCTAGACACCATAAGGTTCAATTTCAGCTATGCCGCCACCCCCGCAACCCCGGACGGCACTTGCTATAGCGGGTTTCTTAAGCGCAAGGTAGCATTTCAATACCCGCCCATAAAATGGGTCAAAAATGTATGTCCAGGGTTTGTTTTGTATTTTCTTACATCTAGGAAGGTTGAAGGGAATTGTCAAATACCCAGGGAGAATTTATGTAGGGTATTTTACGTGGTTTGCCTATTTTTAAGGCGCTTTTAACAGTGCGGACTAGGGAATGCAATCCCGCAGCAAAATCTCAATCCCGGTATTTGCGGGATTGTTAGATGTTAATCCCGCGGGATCCCGGTATTTGCGGGATCTCGCAAAACTTTAAATAAATTGGCAAATAAGCAATTCTGTGCGGTTAACTTTCTGTATTAAAATAAATCGCTAATTATCACAATATTTAACAAAAAAGTACCTTCGGCCTAACTTAGAACTCAAAAAAACCTTACCTGTAAAGCACAAAAAGTCTTCTAAAGTGCCTCAAAAATCATAGTACATTTTTAACGAAAAAAGTTTAACAATTATTTAGAAAATAATTCGCCGTTATCAGTTTCATTAACAAAGTAAAGAGAGTCGTCCCCTTGGTCGACAAATTCCTCAGTCCCGCAAATCCCGCGGGATCCCGCTCCATTTATGTGCGGGATTAATCTCGCAAAAATGCTGCGGGATCCCGGTATTTCGGGATCCCGCAATCCCGGTATTGCATTAGTTTCTAGTCTATAACTTTTGATTGAGAAGTCTGATCGAAAAAGTACGAATTGTTTTGGATTCTACGCACCAAAATTAATAAGAAAAGTGTTTTCCCGAGAAATTTTGGTGCAGTCGATTTTTGGTAAAAAAGGAAGGTTATACACTGCCTTTTTTTGAGGCCCTCAAAGAAAATTGTCTCAGATCGACCCGGAAAAAAATTTTTCTTATAGAATGTGGCCTGTAGAATCCATAATTTCAAACAGTTCCAAGATTGGGCTACCAGTTCAAAAGTTACAGCCCTTTGAATTTTCTTTCGAAATTGGTTTCTAGTCTATAACTTTTTATTGAGAAGTCTGACTGAAGTATGACTGACTTGATTAATTGGTGTGTCTCCTTTTAATCTAATATATTATTATTATGGTCGGTGTTTCTTGTGAGAACTCAGGTCTAGCCTGGTTAACTAATCGCACGGATTAAAATCAAGTAACGATTAGTGTCTGTGTCTGTGTCTGGTGAGGTTATGTAGGTCCTTAAAAAAAAATAAAAAAAAAAAATAAAAAAAAAAAATAAAAATCACACACGTACATTGGACATCTAGGGATAATGTAATTCGTACTTACCAACATACCTATTGATGGGCACAATAGCCAACGCTATCAGGAAAGAGGAAAACAAAACAAAAAAATCATTATAATAATTCCTGTAATTTTATTAAATGGAGTTTATTGTGTAAGTGTTTCTTTGGCTTTGCGTTTGGGTTGAATACGAGTGGGTTGTGATAACGTGGTGTGCTTCTGTGAAGAAGGAGTTTGAGTTTTGTGTTTTTTAATTGTATTTATGGTGTTTCTTTGTTCCTGAGGTCGTATTTGTGAGGTTGCTTGGGTTTTTGGTGGAGATATTGCAGTATTTTGTGAGCCTGTGGTGCTGTTAAGGTTTTTGCGTTTCGGTTTTATACGAGTGGGTTGTTTCTGAGAAGAAGGAGTATTGTGTTTTTTAACTGTGCTAGGGCGTGTAACTTTATTGGATGGACCTGTCTTTGTAGTACATGTTGCGTTACTTGTGTTTATGGTGTTTCTTTGTTCTTGAGGTTGTATTTGTGAGGTTGCTTGGGTTAATGATGGAGATATTACAGTATTTTGTGAGCTAGTAGTGCTGTATAGGTTTTTGCGTTTGGGTTGAATACGAGTGGGTTGTGATAACGTGGTGTGCTTCGGTGAAGAAGGAGTTAGGTGTTTTTTAATTGTGCTAGGGCGTGTAACTTTATTGGGTGGACCTGTCTTTGTAGTGCATGTTGCGTTACTTGTATTTATGATGTTTCTTTGTTCTTGAGGTTGTGTTTGTGAAGTTGCTTGGGTTTTTGGTGGAGATATTTTAGTATGTTGTGAGCCTGTAGTTCTGTTAAGGTTTTTGCGTTGCGGTTGAATACGAGTGGATTGTGAAAATGTGGTGTGTTTCTGTGAAGAAGGAGTTATGTGTTTTTTAACTGTGCTAGGGCGTGTAATTTTATTGGGTGGACCTGTCTTTGTAGTGTATGTTGCGTTAGTTGTATTTATGGTGTTTCTTTGTTCTTGAGGTTGTATTTGAGAGGTTGCTTGGGTTTTTGCTGGAGATATTTTAGTATGTTGTGAGCCTGTAGTTCTGTTAAGGTTTTCGCGTTTCGGTTGAATACGAGTGGGTTGTGATAACGTGGTGTGTTTCTGAGAAGAAAGAGTATTGTGTTTTTTAGCTGTGCTAGGCCGTGTGGGTGAGGGCGTCTTTGTAGTGCGTGTTGCGTTACTTGTATTTATTGCGTTTGTTTGTTCAGGAAGTTGTGTTTGTGTGATTGGTTGAGTTAAGTTTGGAAATATTACAGTATGTTGTGTGTCATGTTGTGAGTCTAAAGTGCTGTTTAGGCTTTTGCGTCTGGGTTGAATACTAATGGGTGGTGATAATGTGGTTTGCTTCAGAAGTGAATCTCTGATTGTAGTATATGTTGTATCATTTGTTGTACTTGTTTGTTCGGTAAGTTGTATTTGTGTGTTTGTTTGGGTTAGTGGTGGAGATATTACAGTATGTTGTGTACCGTGTTGTGAGCGAGTACTGTTGTTTACATGTATACGTTGTGGATCATTTCTGTATGTAGTATCTTGTGTTATGTTTAGAAATTTACGAACAATATGGCATGTGTTGATAATGCCTGCTTTTTGTAAATGTTTGTATGTGTTTTTGTCTAAACCTAATAGTTGTAAATTGTGGTGTATTGTCTTTGGTATAACTCCAGTAGCACTAAGAATAATGGGAACTGTAACAGTAGATTTCATTCTCCATTGCGTCTTAAGCTCGATAGCTATATCGGTGTATTTGCGGTGTTTTTCTGCATGTGTTTTAGTTAAGTTGTTAGTGTTGGGGATGGCAATGTCTATAATACAAATGGAATTTTGTGTTTTATCTATAAGTGTAATGTCTGGTCTATTATTGTGGATAGTTTTGTCCGTGAGTAGTGTCCTGTCCCAATATAATTTGTGTGTGTTGTTTTCAAGTATAATCTGTGGCGTGTATTTGTAGTATGGTGTCTTATCTGTTATGAGATTGTGTTTAAGTGCTAATTTTTGATGTATGATTTTAGCTACCTGATCGTGTCGATGTTTGTATTCAGTTTGTGCAAGTCGTGTGCATGCCGATATTATATGTTGGATTGTTTCTGATGTTTGTGAACAAAGTCGACAAGAATCATTTGTCACTGTTTTATCTTTATGTATGTGTTTCTTATAGTTGCGTGTGTTAATGACCTGGTCTTGTATTGCTAACATGAAACCCTCAGTCTCCGGGAAGACATCACATTCAGACAACCAACTGTGCGTTGCTATAGAGTCAACACAATCCTGGCCAACCTCTTGTGGAAATCGTCCATGTAAAGGCTTTTGGTTCCATGTCTGTATGTTATTTGTGATGTATGTAAGTTTGGATGTGGGTGGGAGGACATTAGTTTCGTGTAGGTTAAGTGGTGTGTAAGATTTGTCTGCATATGTTACTGTTTTGTGTAAGACTGAAGTATCTGATTTGTTATAAAAGTATTGTCGTATCTGATTTGTTATAAAAGTATTGTCGTAAATGGTGTATTTGTGTTTGGTGTAATAGTTTTATATCTGTAAGTCCTCTACCTCCTTCCGAACGAGGAAGGTAAAGTCGTATAGTGGAGGAGTGAGGGTGATGTATATGGTGTTTTGTTAATAGTGTACGTGTGTCTCTCTGTATTTGTTCTAAATCTGTATTTGTCCAACGTATAATCCCGAAAGAGTATGTAAGCACTGGTATGGCATAAGTGTTAATAGCTTTGATTGTATTTCTACCGTGTAATTTTGTTTTAAGTATACTGCGTACTCTTTGTAGGAATTGTGTGATAAGTGTTTGTTTTATACTCGTATGTTTAATGTGTGTGTTTTGCTGAAAACCAAGATACTTATAAGTTTCATTCTCGTCCATGGAATTTATTAAATTACCCTGTTCTAGCTCATAATCTAAAAGTTGTCTTTTACCAGCTGTGATGTGTTGTGTTTTACATTTATCAATTCCAAAGTCCATTTGTATGCCACGTGAGAATGTTTCGGTAATGTGTAGAAGGTGATTAAGTTTTATGCTTGTGGAAGAGTATAATTTAAGATCGTCCATGTAAAACAGGTGTGTAATGTTGTGATGTATTTCGTGGTTGTGCTTAATATTGTACCCAAAGTTAGTAGTGTTTAACAAATATGAAAGTGGATTAAGAGCAAGACAAAACCAAAGCGGACTTAAAGAATCGCCTTGAAAGATGCCTCTTTTAATTTGTATTGGGTCAGTAATAAATTTTGTGTCGTTTAGTGTAAGTGTTAACGTAGTGTTCCAACATGACATTATGTAATTGAGGAATTGTGTAATATTGTTGCTGACTTTGTATATTGAGAGTTCTTGTTGTAACCAAGAGTGTGGTACTGAATCGAATGCTTTTTTGTAATCAATGTATGCAGTGTGTATGTTTCGTTTGTTATGTCTGGATTGTTCAAGTATTACAGAATCTATAATGAGTTGCTCTTTACAGCCTCTGGAACACTTGGTACACCCTTTTTGTTCTTCGTATAAAATGTTGTTATCAGTACAGTGTTGGTATATTTTGTTTGTAATGCATGATGTAAGGATTTTGTATATTGTAGGAAGGCATGTAATTGGTCTATATTTAGATGGGTCTTGTGTATTGTTGTCTTTTGGGAGCATGTAAGTGATACCTTGTGTAAAGAATGCAGGAGGTGCGATCTGGTGAATTAAGAAGTTCAGTAAATTGTTGTGCAAGGTAAGAGTGAGTGTAGGTAAAATATTTCCACCAAAAGTTGTGAATGTTATCAATGCCTGGACTTTTCCAGTTATGTAAGTGATTAATAGTTTGAATGATGTCTGTTGTAGTGATGTTTGTGTTATTCATAGGAGTAATGTATTCAGTGCGTGTGGTTTCTGTGGTAATCCACGGGGCGTGTGGATTGTGTTTAATGTCTTTGGTCCATAAGTCAAACCAGTATTGCTGAAGTGAGTGTAGAGATGGTGGAATGAGTTTTTCATTAGTGCTGTTTTGTGTTAGTGATCTGTAAAATAGTTTTTCGTTATGTTTAAATTGTGTGTTATGGCGCTTTCTGTCTGCAGTTTCCCTATAGCGTTTTAAACGGTTTGTGTATATTGATAGTTTTTGTGTGAGTGTATCTCTATGTTCGTTATAGTTTGTATTTTGTTCTCGTGTGGTGTGATTGTTTAGTTTTGTAGTTATGTGTTGTACTTGTCGTGTTAATTTTGAAGAACGAGTTCCTTGTATGTATTGTGTAATTCGACCCAAGTCACGTCTGATGTCATCGATGCGATTAATCAGGCGTTTTTCCCAAGCCGGGGGTGAGCGCTTTTTTGTTGTGTGGTGTTCTTGGTTTGTTGTTATTCTTGAACCGTTACATCTAGAAACTGCAACCGCACCGCAATACACAACAAAGTGTAGTTGATGTAAGCTTGTGTTATCGTTATTATTATTATTATTATTATCGAAGAAGTACGAATTGTTTTGGATTCTACGCACCAAAATTAATAATAAAAAGTGTTTTCCCGAGAAATTTTGGTGCAGTCGATTTTTGGTAAAAAAGGAAGGTTATACACTGCCTTTTTTTGAGGCCCTCAAAAAAAATTGTCTCAGATCGACCCGGAAAAAAATTTTTCTTATAGAACGTGGCCTGTAGAATCCATAATTTCAAACAGTTCCAAGATTGGGTAACTTCTTTATTGGAAATAATAATTATAATCTTCACCCAATTTATACTTAACACCATTTAATTGGAGTATGAGCTACTTCAATAGCAATACTAATACTAAGGTTAGTAAATGTGCAGGGTACTTTTATAAGATTGTTACAATCAAAGTAGTTAGTAGTTTGAACATGATAATAATGTCTTAACAAATATTATATGAACCATTACATGGAAACTAATGTTTACAGTAAATGCAAATATTCAAAGTACATCTAAGTTGGAAAAATGAGGGGTCCTTATTTTGAGAGTTCTCTACATTTTCCTTTTTCCTTCGAATTAGCATTATTAACTTTGGTCGAACAAACTTAATATAAAATACAATAAGGCATACAATGATAATTAGTATGATTATTATTGAAGTAGTGTTAGTCCACTGGTGGTGTCCATGGTTGGGTACTTCCAATAGAGGAGGTTTCAGATTTTTCACTACATTCACTATGTGTTGAACACTTTCACTATTCAAAGTTTTTAATTTCACCGTTGATGAATTTTCGTAATCGGAATTCGAAGGGATATTTAACTCGGGCAGTTCGAACATTAAATCGTCGTGCAGCGTTTCTTCGGTTTGGAATATTTTTCCATTGATTTCTAGTCGGCAATTTCCCATAGTGATGACGGTGGGTTGATTAATCTCATATATTCCATTTACTTCGCAACTGGCTTGTATGTACGGTTATATGGTGGACTGGAACTAGCAAGACTTGGTGAGAATTAATCTGGTTAATGTAATCTTCGAGAGGTTGGATCTTCGTTCCTTGACATTTATTTCTTCCCGTTCGCAATATATCAGCTAGACAGAGTTGATTCCTATGCAATTGGGTTTGTTGACAATAATATGCATCTTCTATTTCCAAACATTCTTCGTTGGTCGTCCAGTATTTTTCAGTGTTAAGCAGTAGGAAAGGATGATCGGGAACGATTGCGATATTATATATAGGAAAAGGGAGTATATGAAAATAAGTGTACGGTTCGGTGACAATAGGTACGTGAATTTTAAATATTACGTGGTTACTCTTGATGTTTACCTGTGTTGAAAACAGGTTGTAGTAATTCATGAAATTATGTAATAAGGGTAATTATTAACTCTAAATTCGAGGGTTTTATAATAGAAGTGTGGAGGACGTTAAGCTTTGAAAAAGATATCGCAGTTTCTATAGTATTTACATAGTTCTGTAACGTGTGTAGTTGAACTATCAAACTATCGATTACATTACTCAGTGAAAAAGCTTTTTCTAAATTCAATAGATCATCTATTTCATTTGTTAGGATTCTTACTTGATTCTGTAATGTTACCTGGTTATCTAAGAGGTTGTCAAAGTTTTCTTTATACGTTTTGGTCATGTCATGTAGTATGGTTTCATGTGCCGAAAGTTGTGGTAACAACTTTTGGTCATTACTGTTGAGCGTGTCTAAGTACTTGTCAATACGTTTTTCATCGTCCGAATCTAAGGTTCCAAAAAGCCATTTGGATACTTTTCCCACCCCGTCGATTAAGGATCGTGTTTGTCGCATGGGTACTGAAAATGCGCGTAGTCTATCTATTATTATTTGGTTTAAATGTATGGCCTCACGAATCTTGTTAGTTAGTATGATTGAAAAGTGGTTTTGTCTATTACATCAGATTGAAATCCACTACACCACAGCTTATAATCCCAATAGCAACAGCCCGATAGAAAGATTTCATTCATCAATCATTTAACTTAGAGATGTACTTTGAATATTTGCATTTACTGTAAACATTAGTTTCCATGTAATCGTTCATATAATATTTGTTAAGATATTATTATCATGTTCAAACTACTAATTGTACTTTGATTGTAACAATCTTATAAAAGTACCCTGCACATTTACTAACCTTAGTATTAGTATTGCTATTGAAGTAGCTCGTACTCCAATTAAATGGCGTTAAGTATAAATTGGGTGAAGATTATAATTATTATTTCCAATAAAGAAGTTACAACAACTTAATTGGCGCAGTCGGTAGGATGTCAGTTATATTGGGTAAAGGGTAGCGGTCATCTATGGTTTTTAGCGCATTTTTGGTAACAAAAAGGAGCTTATCATTTCACTTTGTCCGGCTGGCTGGCTGGCTGGCTGGGCGGATTGAAAAACTTTTGATCTAGACATCGTAGAGAGGTCCGGTTTTTTGCATTATCTCCGTCTTGTCGAGTTATTGGCGCAATGGACATTCATTAAGCCCGTAGTGGTTGCGTTTAATTAGAATTTGCGAAATAACTAACGCCGCTTGAAAACTTGTCCGTGCGTATATCGATTTTAAGCCGATCCGATTGACGTAGAGGAATGGCTTTTTTATAAAATATACTTTTGGCATTGCCTAACTACGGTCACTAATATGACTTATCTAGGATAACTACTTCAAGGTGAAAACTAATCAAAATCATAACACGGTGATGAGTTTTACAGTTTGTGGTATAATTTTGGTTAAAAATATCGTATCCAGGTCTGAGCGGTTTTTAGCGTAACACAACGAAGTTGAGGTAACGCTTACGGCTTATGTGCTCGTGTTTCCGTCTGTCCGTCCGCCCGTCCGTCCGTCCGTCCGTTCCATCGAGATCTCGGCCCCTGGGACACCTAGAGACTTCGGGTTTTCGCTAATTGATAGCTGCTATGGTCTATATTTGCCCATTTCAGACAGTTTTATTGCACTCTCTATTTTGCGCAGACTGCGCATTGCCAACTTTCCTATTTATGGAGATATTTCTTTGAAATTGGAACCACAGATGCTTCTAGTAAAGGCAAACATTTCGCAAATAGTAAAAATTATGTGTAGGCATGCGCAGTGACTGCGCAATGCCAACTTTCTTATTTATGGAGATATTTCTTTGAAATTTGAACCACTGATGCTCCTAGTAAAGGCAACAACTTGTTGATTGCAGCGTTATCGGAGATCGGGGATTTCATTGAGGCAACTGAAGACGTCTTGATTATGGGAGACTTTAATTTCCCATTAACTGTCGGAAATCGGGTAGAGAAATTTCTTCAAGAGAAATTCAATATAGTGATCATCTCTCCCCGAACAGTGACAACGAATGGCGGAACAATAATTGACGGAGTTTTTGGCAAAATGGTCAACTACACTGTTGATTGTTCGGTTTACGAGTCGTACTGTTCATACCATCGTCCAATTATTATTAGAGTTCGTGAAAATTAATAAAGAAATATATGTTTGCATAAACCTTATTTTATAATTAAAATTTTCTGATAAAATACTGATTGCTAATGCAATACTGATCCGTCACGCCAAAAATGCGCTGAAGTCTCATCGATGCACATACGAGGACTTTTGTAATTTTTTCATTTAGTTTCCTGTAATCCACAACTATTCTCCATTTGTTCTTGCTTATGGACGTATGGGTATCTATACGACTTTGTATATACAGGGCGTTCGTCTGACGTTTTTATTTCGTGTTTAACTTTATTTGTAAATGTCAATCTTTCATTAGGTTGGTGAAAGACATCCTTAAAATCTTTTATAAGTTTTATTAGATTCGATTTTTCTTCATGATTAAGATGTTCAATACGCAAATTATTCGATATTAATTCGGAATTATGCATGCTATATTCGGGTGTGAATTGTTCTGCATGAAAGCATTCGAATTGTTGGGGGTCGAACGTGGTGAATGACTGGAAAAGGTTTCTATCAACTGGTATGATTTGGGTTGTTGGTTCAGTGTTTATAATTTCGAGAGTAGTGACTTTGTCTTTGATTTTTAGTAAGCTAGTGGGAATTATGATGGTATTATTAGAGATCCGGATTTCCGGAATGATAATATCCTGATCAGGAATATCTATGTTTATTTTCTTTAATATCGAGGTGCATGGTGGAATTTCGATCTTTTGTATATTAAATTCTTTCCTATAAAGTAAGGGTCATTGACATTTTGCATTGTAAATTATTTTGATTTCGAGGTCAATTTTGAGTTTCAATTTGCGTAAATCGCGTACTCCCAAGATTCCGTCGAAATAATCGTGAAAATCGAAAAGAATGATATCAAATGATTCCTTGGGGTCTTTTTGAAATTCATGAAAAGGGGGAATTTTAGCTTTAAATTGTGCTTGTCGAGAACCAGCGCACGTGACGATTGGAGTTTTTGCACGAAAAATGTTTTCTGGGAAGTATTTTTCTGCAATGTATGGTCGCATAATGGATGGATGACATCCAGTATCTATCAACAGTTTCATAGGAGGCGTTTTTATTTCAATGTATGGTAATGAATTAGGGGTAAGATTGTTTAGGTCTACGGATCTATTTGTGTTAGGCCTAATTGCTGAAAATTTTGACATGTTTCAGAGTCGTATTCGTAAGAAACGTCGTCGCAATTTTCAATACAAAAGCGAGAATCTGAGTCGTTCTCACAAGGATATTGGTCTGAATTATAGTCACTTTTTGAGTATATCTCGTTGTCGGCTTCGGCAAGATGTATTTCTTCGGAAATGAAGTTGGGTTTGGAATCTGAACGGAAGTAATTATATTGTTGTTGTTGCTTGTGATGAATTGATGGGTTGCGAGATGTGGTAGACATGGGTTCTGGTTTATTTTGAGGTTTGTAAGAATTCTTTGGTGAAAAAACATCTTTAGGTTTTCCAAAAACTTGGGAATTAGTAGGGAAATATTGTTTAACCGGTGGGCTTTGTATATTTACGGGTTGGCTAGGAAATTTGGACCTAGGGTTAAATTCATGTTGATAGAGTCGATTTGGGAAATTAGGTCTTGGATTGAATTCGTATCGATAAGGTGTTCTTTGTACTTGGGTCTGGTCGAAATGAGGTGTGTAATTATTGTAAGATTGTCCAAAAGGGAAAGAATTTTGAAAGGGTCTCTTAGTTACCGTATTTGTCTTATTGGGGAACTTCGGTAGTTGATTCGGTCTTTGTCTACTGTCGTGATGCATAGAATTTATACGTTGTTCGTTATAAAAATGGCGTACTACAATATCGCTGGCTTCCGTTAAATTTTTTGCGTTCCCTATTTCTAATAACAGTCTAACTTTATCGTCAACGTTTGAGAGAAGTACGCCGAGTGCATTTCCCTCATTTTGTTCCATCAAAAGTACTTTACGTTCCGCTGAGGTTCCTGATTCGGAACTAATTTTTATTTCAAGTCTAGATTTCATTTGCCCAATTCTGTCTAAAAAGTCAAGTATGTTTTCGTTTCTACCTATTGACATATGTAAGAACTCACGCGTTAATGTTTGCCTGTCAACCCTATCACCGTAATGATCCCTAAGAGCGGTGCGAATTAACGGCCAGGTTGTCAGGTCTGGACGGCCCATTACGAAATTAAGTACTTCATCCTTTAATTTTGAATACAAAACATTAAATGAAAAATTATTCAATGCAGTATCTGCTGTGATACCATAACTATTGTAGAATGTGTCGCATCTTTTAATAAAGCTTTCTAGCTGACTTGAATCTCCCGAAAAAGTTGGTAAGAAATCTGCGATAGCTTTTGCAGCTTGAATTGTAGGGGTGGTTAAAGACATATTTTGTAATATATTAGACAAGTTTTCAATTGTAATATTATCTGGCATATAGGTTAATTAAAAATATTTAAAATTCACAGTTAAAATTGGAAAATAAAAGGAATTTTATTGCTTACTACCTACTTGGTTTCCAGCTGGGATGTTTCTTTCTTCGTTGTTGCCGCTAGGTAAGTATTCGGGAACAGCTTCTGGCTTCAATTCTGTATACTTCCACGTTCTGTAGGTTCAATTGTAGATTGAAGATGAATGGTTAAAACCAACGGTCAGGAACAGCCTCAATTCTGCCTTCTTCAATCCTACCGACTGCGACAATTAAGTTGTTGTAACTTCTTTATTGGAAATAATAATTATAATCTTCACCCAATTTATACTTAACACCATTTAATTGGAGTATGAGCTACTTCAATAGCAATACTAATACCAAGGTTAGTAAATGTGCAGGGTACTTTTATAAGATTGTTACAATCAAAGTACAATTAGTAGTTTGAACATGATAATAATGTCTTAACAAATATTATCTGAACGATTACATGGAAACTAATGTTTACAGTAAATGCAAATATTCAAAGTACATCTCTAAGTTAAACGGTCAATATTCTAATAATGTTTACTACATAATTGGGCTACTAGTTCAAAAGTTACAGCCCTTTGAATTTTCTTTCGAAATTGGTTTCTAGTAGGGAATGCCATCCCGCAGCAAAATCTCAATCCCGGTATTTGCGGGATTGTTAGATGTTAATCCCGCGGAATCCCGGAATTTGCGGGATCTCGCAAAACTTTAAATAAATTGGCAAATAAGCAATTCTGTGCGGTTAACTTATGTATTAAAATAAATAGCTAATTATCACAATATTTAACAAAAAAGTACCTTCGGCCTAACTTAGAACTCAAAAAAGCCTTACCTGTAAAGCACAAAAAGTCTTCTAAAGTGCCTCAAAAATCATAGTACTTTTTTAACGAAAAAAGTTTAACAATTATTTAAAAAATAATTCGCAGTTATCAGTTTCATTAACAAAGCAAACAGAGTTGTCCCCTTGGTCGACAAATTCCTCAGTCCCGCAAATTCCGCGGGATTCCGCTCCATTTATGTGCGGGATTAATCTCGCAAAAATGCTGCGGGATCCCGCAATCCCGATATTGCATTCCCTAGTTTCTAGTCTATAACTTTTCATTGAGAAGTCTGAACGAAAAAGTACGAATTGTTTTGGATTCTACGCACCAAAATTAATAAGAAAAAGTGTTTTCCCGAGAAATTTTGGTGCAGTCGATTTTTGGTAAAAAAGGAAGGTTATACACTGCCTTTTTTTGAGCCCCGAAAAAAAATTGTCTCAGATCGACCCGGAAAAAAAATTTTCTTATAGAATGTGGCCTGTAGAATCCATAATTTCAAACAGTTCCAAGATTGGGCTACTAGTTCAAAAGTTACAGCCCTTTGAATTTTCTTTCGAAATTGGTTTCTAGTCTATAACTTTTGATTGAGAAGTCTGATCGAAAAAGTACGAATTGTTTTGGATTCTACGCACCAAAATTAATACGAAAAAGTGTTTTCCCGAGAAATTTTGGTGCAGTCCATTTTTGGTAAAAAAGAAGGTTGTACACTGCCTTTTTTTGAGGCCCTCAAAGAAAATTGTCTCAGATCGACCCGGAAAATTTTTCTTATAGAATGTGGCCTGTAGAATCCATAATTTCAAACAGTTCCAAGATTGGGGCACTAATTCAAAAGTTACAGCCCTTTGAATTTTCTTTCGAAATTGGTTTATAGTCTATAACTTTTTATTGAGAAGTCTGATCGATTTGGTAAAAAAGGAAGGTTGTACACTGCCTTTTTTTGAGGCCTTTAAAGAAAATTGTCTCAGATCGACCCCCTATGCTCTAAAGTATTTATTGAGACATTACAATGCTGAAAGGAAAGTTAACACTACTGCACCGAATTGTGCGACTGCGGAGGCGAGTGTTCTCAAGATAGGGTTGAATAATTTTAGTGCCGTAGTTATCGTTAACTTTCCTTTCAGCATTGTAAAGTCTCAATAAATACTTTAGAGCATAGTTAACTATTATACCTATTCAATAGAGCAGCCAAAAGAGGTCTCCGTCACGATTTTACTGCCCGCACTGTTAAAAGCGCCTTAAAAATAGGTAAACCACGTAAAATACCCTACATAAATTCTCCCTGGGGATTTGACAATTCCCTTCAACCTTCCTAGATGTAAGAAAGTACAAAACAAACCCTGGATATACATTTTTGACTCATTTTATGGGCGGGTATTGAAATGCTACCTTGCACTTAAGAAACCCGCTATAGCAAGTGTCGTCCGGGGTTGCGGGGGTGGCGGCATAGCTGAAATTGAACCTTAGGGTGTCTAGAACATCCTCTGAAGGTGTCAAAGTTATCACAAAATGCAAGGTTGAAACCTATAACCCCCGCACTATTACTGTGTTTATGTCAACAGTTAATTAGAAGAAGAAAATAACAATAATATTGAGTTAGAGTTCGGAAATTTGGTGACCGAGTCAATACAGTCTGTAAGTAACAAAATGGAGGTATCTTCTGCAGGATATTTAAAACTCGCTAGTTCTCTAATACAATCTAATTCTGGTGATTCAGATATTAACCTAAACGCATTTTTGAATTCCTTAGATTTAGAAAAGCATCACTACGACAGAAAATTAAATTTATTTATACAAATTATCAAAACCAGGTTAGAAGGAAAAGCTTTGGAAGCCATTTCTACAAATGCGAATACCTATGGGGAAATTCGAAATGCATTAAAGGAAAACAGATTCTTCCGAGGTAATATAGAAGGGTGCAGAGGTATTAACCGAATGCTTAAAACGTTCATTAATAATCGAAGGAACCTCGGATTCAAAAGCTGAATCATTATAGAGGAAATTACTCTAGCTATGGTACATAAGGAAATTACTTTAGGTGTAATACTAAGGTCTAATACATCAACAAACTTTAACCGTTTTTGTGCCAATTGTACAAAAATAACTATTAAGAAACGGACATAAGATTTCCTGCCTTTACGGTAGCTTCGAATTAATTGTAGCAGAGATAAAGAAGCACCCAAATCTTTCAGTTTTTTAAGTAATAAAAATCAAGATGGACAACGTCAAATGTAGATAAAAAAATAACATACGGTGGCTTAATTAAATGTTTTATGAAAAATTCTAACTGAAAAACTGTTAGGTCCATAAGATACATAGGTACATGTGCTTGCTACTACAATTTAAGAGTACCTAGGTATGTAATAACTTCATGCTTAATATCCATTTAAAACTTATAAGAAGTAATAGTGATACTGAATGTATAATCGGAACCGAATTTGCATGATAACAGCCTGTAGAATATATGTATGTAAAGGCAGCCAATGAATTTTAAGCAGGCGGATATTGCTGATACAATTATAATTTGTTAATCAGTGCTAGTGATGAGGTTTTTACAGTAACACATCCAAGTATGAATTTGGAAAAGATTTTATTTGTGAAAAAATAACGAAATTAGATTAGAAACGAACCCACTTTGTCGACCATCTTGGATTTGTTCGCGGTTTATTTCACGTCATTAATTTAATTCGCGGATTTAATTTAGTTTGGTGCTTTTGCGAATTTAAATAAATTAAATTCTATATATCAATTATTTTGAAAATGGAAACACATCGTGCGATATCATATTATTTTACACTTGTTCACTATCTGTCTCTTACACGGGAATGCGCTGTCTTTATCACGACACTATTCTGAAATAGCTGATGGAAATTAAAATGTGTAAACAAGACTTAATTATGTTTACTTTCAATTCATCTTTCAGTCAATCTTACAAAAAGTAACACAAACAATTAATTAAATCATCATTATAACACAAAACCCGTTTCCACAGCACCCAGGAGGTAGAGTTAATGGCGCGTTTTTTTAACGTGGTATCCCCTGTAGGCCTAATCCACACATGCTGAGTCTTGGTATTCGCAGAGTACCCCTCCACAAGAAAAAGCTAGCGCATTCATATGTAAGAGATATAGTGAACAAGTGGAAAATAATATGACGTCACACGATGTAAGCGCGGAACTGTGAATTAAATTAATTCCGCCAATAAATCAGACAGTTTAATTTAATTTGACTGATTTATGGTTATTAACCTCATTAGGCCGCCGCGCCGTGCTAAAATTTCATCAAATGCCGACATTTTAGATCATTTTAAGAAACTTTTAAAGAATAAAATTTTTTCAGTCTGTATGTACGTACGTCCGTTAGCGAAAGGTAACGGCTCGACGGATTTTGTTCAAATTTTGGATATGTATATTATAGGCATTTTTGGGCTAGGAAGTTTTTCTGTCAAGAATTCGGCACCTGGTTTTTAGTGTGGATATCAAGATGCTAAAAGTTTCGAGTGGAATTGGGGGAACAAAAGAGCATTCGGTGTATTTTCACACCTTACGCCTCATAAACAACCCCCATAAGGTCGGAAAGCTCCTATTTATAGGTTATAACTATTCCGTTCCAATAAATGACGTGTTATGTAAAAATTGGTACCCAAAGGTCTGATGTCAAAAATCATAATCCTAGGAAGAAAAAACTCTACGACCGACGACTTGATAACAAAAATCACGATCCTGTAGGGTAGTTTATATCCGAGTAACAATAAAACAAATTGTGGAAAACTAAATTGTACAATTAATAATTTAAAATTGAAATAACTGTTCAATACATATGTATAATGGATGTGTAATTTTCCAAGAGTAGGTAAGTGATACTATTATTTACAGCCTTTTACCTCGTTATTTACATAAGACAAACGTACCTATACCGCTATAATTGAATGTATATATTGGAAAGCTGTGCCTCATTTCCTGTCAGGTAGAATTCTATATCGATCATCGATTGTGTACATTGAAAAAAAAAGAGGTAGTTACAGAATAAGATTACTGTGCGATGTATCTAATAAAACGTTTTCTTGACTGTTTTCGTATGTAATTAAAGAATGGCGAGAATCCTTGCAGAGAAAACAACTTTTGTAAATAATTTATGTCGGTAAGGTAAACCGAAAATAAAAGCAATGTATAAGTATCCATTTCCTCGCAGTTTTCCCTGTTAGTGATCAAATTCTTATTTTATAGTCGATTCAGGGTTGAATTAGTGGAGGTACTAGAGCTCATAGTGGATTGCCTAATTCACTTTATTATCGCAATTTGCAAGTTTCTCAAATATGCTGCGAAATTAGACATAAGTAGGTAGAAAACGTGCATCAGGCAAAACTGAAACTAAATCACTAAGTTGCACTTCAACTGGTGAATTACTTTGCGGTTTCTCTAACGCGCTCTATTACATGCCTAATGGTAGGTAATGTAATGCCCTCTGGTATAAATTGCTGCGAGGAATGTGCTCATCGTTTATAAGAACGACAACGTTACCAGCAAAGTTACCTACCTACTTGTTTTAATCAAATTGTAGGAAGGACAAAACAAGCAACATTGGAAATGTTTAAAACTGAGAACGATTTCGAACTCCCCATAAAGCCCAACTGAAGTCAGTTAAGGGTTAAAAGCAAAGAACTAACGAAAACAATTTAATGTACGGTAAACAGTGCAATTCATTTAGAAGCAGACAAAGGGATTTCCTATGTCTACTTTTAAATGGCAAACATCTTCTGAAAGTCGTCTAATTTTATGCAACTGAAATAACATGCGCAGGCATTTTGAATTGTCATTTAAAAACGACAGTAAATATTATGCTTTTTGATGATGGTCACTATTTCCCTTATGTTTCTTATGGGATTCTCTTCCAGAAAAATTAACACGTTCAGTTTCATATCCTCCGTTAAAACTCAGGGTTGTTTACAGTGTCTTATGTGGATCGCATTTAAATAATAAGTATTAATATTAATTTTAAAGTGATCCCACGCTCCTTAAACTATTACCGGCTCTATATCAATTGACAATATTAACTTTTTCTTCAATTGAATACATCGCACACGAACGAAAATAAAAATACGGAAGCCAAAGCAACGATATTCCAATTAATTAATAGATAAAACAAGCAAAATCTTCATTTTGTTTTAAGAAAATTGTGTTGCATAAAATTAGGCGTCTTGAAGAAGAGTTTTTGTCATTTAAAATAGACATAGGAAATTCCTAGGTTTACTTCTAAATTTATGTCACTGTATGTACATCCTTCATTATGTTTGCTGGCTAATTTCTAAGGGAAGCAAAGTGCTACTGATTCAATATTATTATTTTAAGCAGCTTTTCAAGCATATTTTTTTCCCGTCTGTATGTATGTATGTGTGTACGTTGACAATTTTCCGAGATAACGGCTGGACGGATTTTGTTCAAATTTTAAATGCATATGTATAAATTAATTCTAATTAAGAATTACGATTATCAATTATATGTTGTCTTGTAAATAAAATCTAAAATCAATAGACAAACATGACATCACTCCCGTGCAAATACTGACCACTTAACTTCGGTGATCGGACAAAAACAGGTGTTTTCAACGTACTTACAGTGTTCTAAGAGAAACAATTGCAGAATTTTTTTTAAAGAAAGAGCAGCTGAAAAGAATGTAAACGCGCCGCGAATTTAGGACATTCGGTCTTTAGATACTCTTTTAAAATATTGTTAAACAATTTTCGCATACTTGACGGAAAGTGCGTCAAGATCTCAAAGGGAAAATGCGTGAGTCCCGTGTTTCTTCTATCGCCAATTTAATAAAGGCATTATTATTGTTATTATTATTATTAAAAAGATGCACAAAACAAAAGAAGCAATCCGAATAAAAGAAAAAGGCTCACATTGCCCTCGGATGTGTCGTTGTACATTCATTCGCATGTAGGCATCTCCGCACAATTTGGGACGCAGTTTGCTTGGGGTCTTCAATTACACGGCATACTCAGATATGTTCTAGAATGATGATAATAATCGTGCGGTAATTTAGGGCTGTAACATTTTCCGGATTACTTTCAAGCGAGTCTCTTTGGAGAGTACTTCGATTTTTGTAAAGAATACAGGCCATATTTTTCCTTTGTCTACCTGTTAAGGGATTTATGTAGTCGTATACTTCTGTAAAATTATTGCTTGTTTGTTTTTTCTGTTACAGACAAGACAGAAAAGCGCCCTTCTGAGCTCAAAAGACCGTTAACATCAAAGTTCAAAGGTGTTTAGTATTTATTGTAGTCTGCTTTTGTGGTTCTTGGACCGGACCCTCTTTTTCCGATACAAAATTCACTAAAAATAAATCACCATACGTTATTTCACGAAGGTCAGATTTAAGAATCAAATGAACCAATTCGATGGGATCACAAGATGAATAATTCCTGCAGAAAACATTTGGAAATTGAAATCAACACATGACAAAATTGATTTGATTATTTACATTATTTAATAATACCAGTAAAAAAATAATACAATCTTATCACACTTTACACCCAAGCGTGCCAACCTTCATACATTCTTCCCAGTAAATTTTGATCGGTAGCTTGATCTATTAAACATTTCACTTGATCTTCCTCCGACAATTTCCCACTTTTCCCAGCTCGAAAGTTTTCGGATGGCACGCCTTCCACAACTTTAATATACTCTTCCAGATAAGATGGATTGTGGCTATGCCCACTTCTTAGTTCTTCAATAGTTACGCTTACTGGATTCACTCCTCCTTCCAATTTACTTCGAGCGTGTTCCATTTTTTGCTTCGAATACAAGGACTGTTTCAGTTTATGCCCACTAGTCTCTTCCGAACGACGTGCGGCGTCCAGCCAATCGATTGTCGGTTCCATTATAAACACATTCATCGTAGATAAAAGTATATCGGAGCTTTTCCTAAACGCGCGCATGCAGTGTATCATTGTTTCTTGCAGTAAGCCGTGCTCGTTAAAGGGTTGGAATAAGTTTACTATATGAGGTGTGAGGCGTAGAGGTACAAGTTCGGGTATTGGTAATATTTGTGTACCGAAACCGAACGCGCAACCAAAATCTACTCCTATCGCTGCCCCGGTTTGTAGAGAGATCATAGTATTTGACAAGTGACGGTCTCCTATTCCCAGTAACCATTGGGCGGTGCAGAGTACAGCATAGCTGACAGTAAACTGATGACGTAAAGCAAAAAAGTTTGCAGAGTCAACACTAATTATTGTGAACGCCCTCCTGATAAAATCATAATCAGTTGCTTACAGTTGTCATTTGTTCGTTACCTGAGAATATCTGCCGGTACGCGACTGACCAATTCCAGATAATTGGTAATGGTTTTACCTCGTGCGTAATTCATACACGCTCTACCGTAATAATCTGGAGGTGCCATGTTCTTGTTGCTCTTTGGTGTTGCCTTTTCAATCCATTTGTGGTAACTACTGAGAGCGCTATTGTAAGCAACTTGTTCTGCTTGATTAGCCAAAGCCTCCACAATGAATTCTTTCAATTCTTTGGTGTCATCTAACCATTCAATTATACCAAGTGCGCTAGTGAGGGGGATAACCTGAAAGCAACATCGGCAATTCTCCTAGTTCTAGACGAAATTGCACCGTACCTGATAAGTTTCTATGCGCATTTGTCGCTGGTTACAGGCAATGTTATGCGAAAGAATAGTATTCATCAAATTAAACACTTGCTCTATTCTTTGATCCTGTCTCAAGTCCTCTCCAAACTTAACCAAGTAATTATACTCTTTTGCATCGTTGCCTAAAATTGTAATCCTGATGGGTCTTCTCAGCGAATTCAGCACCAATACCTGTAGAGTTAATGATTAAATTTATCGTCAGATACGAGCAAACATACTGAAGGTGCAAATCCCATTATCTTTGTATGGTACTGTGGCAGAGGTCGCTTATTACCCAAGTACTGTCCGGGTATTTCCAGATTTTCCCGCAACTCTGTACTTTGGAAGTGTTCCAGCCAAGGGCAGTAATCCTTAAGTATGACGCTAGTGTACTTTATGCCTTTTAACACTTGTACCATGCCGCTTAATTTTTCACAGTTTCGTTTTAAATCAAATTTTCCTAAAAAGAAATGCTTTGTATCACCTACACACAAAAGGAGCATAGGACTACAGTGCAAATTTAATTATCTTGGTTGTTATTCTCAAATTATACTCAATTATCTGGAGAGGGTAAAGCAACAGGGTCCTTTATTGAGAGGAACAGGCTGTGAACCTGGTTGTGAAGGGTGGACACAATGAGCCGGACATAATAAAAAAAAACCGTCAAAGTGAAGAAAATATAAAGAGGGCGTAACCAAAATGTGAAAAAGACATACAAGTGTAAAAAAGCCTCGCGATAGATGTGCAGATTTAAAATGAGATGGTGGGAGAGAAGAAAAGCAGCCTCGTCCTAAGACTTTTACTTCAAGCAGCTCAGGAGATGAGCCTGGATTCTGTGTAGTAAATGCACTATTGCGTAGTAGTATTTTTGAGCAGGAATGGGCAACCTTTTTTTCCAAGGGACCAAAATAAAATATGCGCCACGGGCCACTATTTCTTTTTGGTCTTGACTTTCTTTCGTAAAAATGATTTTTTAAAAAAACAATAAGTACTCCTGATAATTGCCACGATTTTGCATACAAAATTTACCAAATGTGGATAATAAATCCCCATAATAGCTTGTATCCAAATTTTCATTTCTGTACCTTAGAGGTAAAGTATACTAAGTCACAAAATTCAAAAGTTTACAGAAAACCGAATTTTTGAAATTTTATCAAAAATTTTTGTTTTACGGGACCAAAGAGTAACATACTCTTTGACGGGACTGTTTACTTCTTATGAACTGTTTCAAATGATGGACTTATTATTGTTATGTGTAAACCAATTTTAATACATTTCTGCTCTAAAAAGGGAAGCAAGCATGTTCCATTATGTACAGCTGCATGACAAATATGGATTTCCTGAACTGTTGGAAACAAAAAAATCTATTTACAAAAAGTATCAAACAGAAATTAAACGAGCTAAAATTGAAGCTTGTGATCAGTACATTAGTAACTCATCAAAATGCATAAAAGCAATGTGGCATGTTATAAACTCACAAAGAAAATCTGAAGCGACGATAAATTGTCAACATATATCCGCTGAAGATTTTAACACCTATTTTACCTCCTTCTCAAGTACCTTCTCGCACATCCGTTGTCAACCTCAGGAAACTGTTGAACCTAACTTTATCCCTACATCGATTGAGGTGTTTAAATTTAAAACGGTTTCCTCCATTGTTGTTCGTGATACACTTTACAATTTAAAAACTAGTAACGCCAAGGACGTTCATGGATTAAATACTAAATTAATAAAAGGCAACATCAGTTTCTTAGTTAAACCTCTGACCACTATAATAACTAGTATTATCGAAACTGGAGTTTTTCCTAATGATATGAAAACGGCGTTGGTTATATCGCTTCATAAAAAAGGCGATATAGAAAACATAAGTAATTACAGACCCATTTCAATTCTACCAGTTTTCTCAAAGGTCGTTGAAAAAATTTTGTATGGACAGATAATAACCTTCTTAGAAACAAACCTGTTATTGTACCCTAACCAATTTGGATTCCAGAAAGGTAAATCCACTTCCAACGCAATTATCAAATTTGTTAATGACACTCTAGAAAACTTTAAAATGGGTCTACACACGGTCTCTGCTTTCATTGATTTATCAAAAGTCTTTGACTGTATGTCACACGACATCTTGGTTAACAAACTAAAGCGTGTATATAATTTTAGCAACCTAAGTTGCGCATTAATCCAGTCATACTTAAAAGGCAGGAAGCAATGTGTGTTATACAACTCTAGAATTTCGGAAGCAATACCTGTTACACTTGGCGTACCCCAAGGGTCAACACTTGGTCCTTTATTATTTCTAATGTATATAAACGACATGTCATCTGTTTTATCACCATCTACTCGTTGTATATTGTACGCGGACGATGTTACGCTCACTTGCAGCAGTAAGGAGTCGAATATACCCTATGCTAATATCGAATTGGATATTAAAGCTCTCGAACGCTGGTGTGCAATTCATAACTTGGAAGTTGAATTCTGATAAAACGTCAATTATTTGTTACTCATTACGTAAACAGAATGCAATCAATGTTTCTGGTCGCACTAGTGGCTCTTTTCTGGGGTGTGTAATTGATCGGCGTCTCAATTTTAATACGCATTGTGAAAATTTATGCAGACAAGTCAGCAAATCATTATATTTATTAAGAAGATTAAAGGACATGTCATCTTTTGCAGTACGAAAAAATGCCTACTTTGCTTTGGTACACAGCAAACTCACTTACGCTATTTTAGCCTGGGGACATTGTGCGTCATGGAAATCCGTTTTCAGGCTCCAACGTAAATGCATAAGAACCTTGACTAGTTTAGGACATCGGGACGATTACTGTAACAAATTTGTAGAACTGAATATTCTAACATTACCCTGTGTATATATTTTGGAATCAGTTCTTTATGCAAAGGCTAACATGTCAATGTACAATTTTCATTCCGAAGTACATTCCTATAATACTCGCCAGAAGGACAATATTAAAAAAAACTACTGTCGTTTAACTACCTCACAAAATGGGGCAATTTATCAGGCCCAAACACTTTTCAACAGTATTCCGTTCTGTATTAGGCACTTAAGTCTAAAATGGTTTAAAAAGAAAGTTAAAACATTCTTTTTGGCAAATGCTTTTTATAGTTACGAGGAATATTTGAGTGCAGTTGGGAATTGGAATTTGAAAGTTTAAGACGTGTTGTTTGTTTTATAATTATATCGTTTGTAATTTATATTTTATACTAACTATTATTTATTGTGTTATGTTAGACTTTTTGTTATGGTTTATATATTATTAGATAATAATGACAACTGTAAATGCCTGTTAATGCATACTATACGAAACTATTAAATATTAAACTATGTACAGGGCGTGGAGAATTTTTTTCCTGTATGAAATCACAACTCAGATTAGAAAAAAAATCTATTTATTTGATAAACAACTTATAATTCAATAATTTTATTGAAATTAAAAAATATATCAATACTGTTCAACTATTCATCCTCTTCGTTGTTGTAGAAAATTTCCTCCATAAACGATAAGAAACAAGTATAAATTTTTTGAGGATTAAAGCAGATTTTTAATAAGCCACTTAAATTGAAAAATGGGATATTATAAAAATAATAAATAAACAAGTATAAATTGTGCACAACCCTTGTGCAGATAAAGCACATTTTTGTTTAACCGATATAGCTTAGTAAATGGTTGGGTTATAAGGGGAGGAAGCTCTTTACACACAAACATTTAAAGACCGCCTGGCATACATTCAAAATCCTCCGAGATTCCATTCTGCAGATTTTGCCTATGAGAGTACGTTCCTCCGACAAACCGTTTTCGAGATATTCGCTCTTGTTTTGACGACACCAATGGATATATTTCTTGCAGATGTTCCAATCGCCCTTTGTGAGTCCCCTCTTCCGATAATCTGTCCTGGAGATATAAGAGAATATATCCGAACATGATAAGAAGTCGAGGAGGAGGACTATGGTTGACAGAAATTAATTCCTTTCGTTGAGACCTTTCATTAGGACACTATGAAGGATAAAGCCAGCTCCTCTCCCATCTCAGGAAATAATTGGTGGGGGGGGCTTTAACACAGCGAAATTTGATGGCCATTTGGAACACCTCCAAGGTATATGGCTACCTACTGCAAAAATTCCTGGACTCTAGAAGTAGTTCGAAACAGCAGAAGTGGGTGCGGACGGACGGGCGGACAGACGGACAAAACGCAAACAATTGCACATTTTTTTTATTCTAAAAATGCACTAAAAAAATTGAAACATACTCCTTATAATGTACTAAGTCCATCAAAACAATACAACTATTGATACTATGTTCACTTATTACAGTTTACCTCGCAATGTTACTGCGACTTAGTACTGTTTAAAATTCCCTAACTCTGTTGTTTATCATCAAACAATACTAAATCCATATATTTCGTGTAGAACAACAAAACTTATGTGACTTAGTACAAAAAAGCAATTTTTGTGGAAAAATGGACTTACCTCTGAGGTACAGATTTATGCTTTTTTTAACGTAACTTGCCCATACCTGATTTAGAGAGTATTTTGTTGTACCCACCTGCTTTAAATATCACAACAAATTGCACTGTATCACTTACCCTTCATAATTTCTTTTAATTTGTGTTCGTACTCTGCTATCTTTTTAAATATAGGACCCTTTAAGCTTTTTGGACTTTTGTAATTAATATTAGGGGGGTACAACTCATCCATCAATTTCTGATAGTTCTCCTTAAACTGTTCCTCCGAATTCGAGGCGCAAATTCTTTTCATGTAGTACTCCAGCACGTTTGTTGGTGAGGTAACAGACGCAAACGCGTATAATAGCGTATCTACTTGTGTGTTAGACAATAAGAGACCGTCCAACCTGCAATAAGTAATGACATGATGCGTTTCAGACAACGTAAGCCCTTACGTTTCAATAATTTTTTTCCCGTAGATACCTATAGTGTTTGATTGAAGTTTGTATTTCCCCTTGCTTAGTCTGTACGCGTACATTATAGCCTGAGGGTACATCTGGGCTATTTCGACGATAATATCTGAAATGGCGAAAATAGCAGCAGTATCTAAATTGGCAAGCAATTGAGGAATCCAATTCAAGAACATCCACGTCGGAATTTTAGAGCTCTGAAATAAAAGTTAAATCAACTTTCCCAAAGCAGTTAATTGTCACCTCGGCTTGAAAAGTGCTTTTGAATTGGGCAAGGTCCTTACTCAATAAGCAGGGAAACAATTGTTTTCCCTCAGTAGACCCCAATTTCATAGCTCGTAATGTCGAAATAATGAAGGTTTCAACACCATCCTCTTTATTTTGAGTGCAATACGCCAATTTTAAATAGGAGTTTGCCATATGACTATACACTTTTAAATCGTCAGTCTCCATCATTTTTTTAATTTCATTTTCGCAATCAACCAAAGTTTTTTGCAGCGTATCTACACCAAATTGCCACACCGTTTCGGGATTTACTACAGCAGTGACTCCCATTAGAGCCCTCAGGGCATCTTGTTGACCGTTGAACAGTGCATTATCAGTCTGAGACAATGCGTATATTAGTTGAGTTATATCATAAACGTGCTGAGTACGTTTCACTACACAGCACAGTGCACTATCTTCAGGACTTAAATCCCCAGTAACTGGGCCTACAATGTTACCATAAATACAAGGTCACAAAAGGTTCACTTACCGAGCTTAGTCCACGAAGTTAGCAGGACAGTAAACCGTTCAGCTTTATTTTCAATTGTTTTCGATCTATAAAGCAGAACTTTACTTACAGCCAAGGACCACTGAGTCTCCTCCACAAGTTTTCGTAAATTAGCAGTTTGTATAAGCTTAACATATTTCCTAGCGATGTAATAATTATCCTGCATCAGGGCATGCTCAATAAGATTAACGTGTATATTGCATTTAAACTTCTTTAATTTCATTAAATCGCCCCTGATATCATCTTCATCCGCCAGCGCGAGTAGCTTTTCTTCAATGACCGATACAAATTGATTACGATAAACTGTAAGCGTCTCACTTAACAAGAGGGAGTCCAAAGGGTCACGTGCCAGATTGTCCCATGATTTCAGTAGATCGTCAATGATAAACTGGAAGTTACGCATGTTTATACTCGTAATAGCCTGAGTAAATAGATAAATGTCGATTGGTCCTTTTAAGCCGGAGATTGTATTGGCTCTCAAGTTTACAAACAAGGGGTTTATTGTCGACCAATTTTCCAACCAACTGGTTATTGTGTCGTTTAGATAATACTTCGCAGTGTCGACGTCATTTTGCAAAAGACACAACATAGCTAGTTCTTCGCCAAAGTTTGATTTCAAGTATAACGACTTTTCTGGATCTTTCAGGTAGGTGTTGACCGACGAAAAAATTTGACCGTTACCGCTGAGTGTATTGCGTAATTCAGAGGTAATAAACCAAGGCAGCAGCTTTTGTTGATTCCAACCGTTATCCCACAGATACGTCCACGTGTTGTCAGATTCAGTGCCGCAAACATTATCAGTAATGGCTTCAGATAACCTATCCCACTCTCCCAAAGCTGCAAATGCTTTAAAATAGGATTCGTAGTAAAAATCTCTTCTGTACTCAGACGTGTCTTCTTTTATCACTGTGGCGTAAGCTTCTTGAGCTGCCCTCCAATGTCCGATCGATTCAGCTTCGATTGCATGTAACACAGTTTCGTTACAGTTCATTTTTTCGAGGAATATCGAGCTCACCACATCCCATTCGTTCATTTCCTTATACAACCTTGACAAAATAAACAAAAATACAAGAGTGACCGATGGGAGATACATACTCGGCGAGTTTAACCCAATGATTAGTTTGCGGACTCTCCACGCCCCTCCTTTTCTTCGATGCAGGCGCCTCCTCGAGACTTGACGATAGGTACTCCTCGAGCAAAAGACTGCCGAGCGACAATAGTCCACTCTCTTCACTAACTGTTGTAATAATATTCGGATCAAATCGCATGGTGTCGGTGAAGGAGAGAGCGATATCTAAAAAGGTACCAATCGTGTTTGTCGCGAATTGAGTCGAAGTGTTCAAGATATTATTAATGCCCGTGTTCATGCTTTGACTAAATTCATCACTTTCGGCTTGGTCTTTCTTTATTTTAGTAATTAACGATGTAAAGAGAGACGTGTAGAAGTGTCTTGCTAAACTTGGATCACACTGAAAGGAAAAATATGAATGGACGACTTTGCAGACCAGAAAAAATAGGTAATACAGTTGCGCGATTAGCTAAAGCGAAATTTTCACGTGTGACCTTTGATATCTCTTGGACGGGCGGAGTTCGCCCAGGTATTCTTAGTATTTTTGTTGAGAAATAACAAATACGGCAAGCTTCAGGCACTTAGATTTAATATTAATAGCCCCCTTAATGTTGTTTTATTGTGGATAAGGTCTGATGATGAATCGGTTGATAATTTCGAAGTCGATTAGCTAAAGAAATATTAAAATTCAATTATTTGAAAAACGAGTTTTATTGTATCAATTTGTATCGACAAATAATTCACTACGTCAAGAAAATAGTGGTTGCTATTTAAAAACAGTATGCTCCTTTTGACCGTGCACAAGTATGCTACTGACTCCAAATTGAATGTACGTGGATTGGTAGCAAACTTTTTATAATTATGGATGCCAGAAAAAGCTTCTTTAAAAAATGTTTTGAAGATAAAATTTTCACCCTGTATAAAAAGCATATCCAGAAAACGGTTAGCCTCGCGGTTAGCATTACGAAAAAAAACCGATAAGACCTACAAAAAGAATTCTTTTGTTAAGGCTGCCCTCGAGAACACCCTATATACCTAAAAATACGTTTTAGGCTTCCCCTCAGGCTTCTCGTACCAACAAACCGTTACCATTAATCCCAACCATTGAGGCTCTATCATCCGCTTACAGAAGGATTCCCTGTATAATAAAAATGATTCAACTTATATGAATAGGTATCTAAAACTTGGAAATCATAATATTCCGTTAATATTCTTAAAGAAAACCCGAGATAAAACCCTCGAAAAAACCCATGATCTGATAAATAAGCACTCCAAATTTCACATTCGTCGTAGCTTAAACCAACTAGTTAAATAAAATAGGATAAGTAAGAGCGAGAGTAAGAGTTAAAGTTGATATACTGAGTGTTTCTTTAATTACTTTAAAAGCAGAGTGTATTTTCTGTTTTTCAGAGAAAAAAATTGACGAGGCTTTTCCTTTCAATTTTCATAATGCTTGATCTCGTGCCTGATGAAACAAATATTGCGCATTTTTTAAAAAAAAAAACATAGCGTATTGGAATCTTCCGAACTTGCAGGGTAGATACAAGGAGTTTTGGGGTTGAATCGATTGAATTTCTAAACGATGGCCTTTTTTGTCGAAAACACCGGGATATTGCACAATTAAGAGCTTACTTGTGATTCAAATTCGTAAAAAAAAACTTTTTTAAAATTGTGCTAAATCCTTAAGTTTTAGAGATAAATGTTATATAGCAAAAAAGTTCCCTCGTCACAAGAGCTTTCAATAAAAAAAAAGAAAATTAAAATCGGACTATTAGGAGCAGAGATACAAAAAAAATATATTGCGGCTAATGGCGCCATTTTGACGGCCACCATTTTGGTTTCCTGCACGGATTTTCGAGTGGCTCCCTATCTCAAAAGTTGCCTTTCGATATTAACTATTACCACAGAAAGTGGCATATTCCAATCAAAAAGTGCAGTATTTTCCCCATTCTAACCATGTACCCAACGTACTATAATTGATTACTTGATAGCTTACAATTATTTTATTGTTCAAAATGGGTTTAATGTAAGGGGGGATATTTGGAATATGCGAAACATGGGCAATGTTGCTAGGGTGTATGCTATATAGTTTTTTTTGCAAAAATGTAGATACCCTTTCATTCTATGCAACAATAAATATATTATTACAATTATACTTTTCAGTATGGGAATTTTTTGCCACACAGCTCGTTTTTGGACTTTTGATCCGGCTCATATTCACTGATCCTTGAACTCGTAGAAATCCATTGGCATCGCGATTTCGTTATAGAGTTAAAAGAGGAACAGAGGGACAGACAGACGGAGAAAACCATCTAGGTATTTCCTTTGGAAACCCGTTTAGTTAAGATATGTTATTTCTATGGTGGATTGGTTATTACCTTAGTTTTTTATTTTCGCCGCTAGAGACCATCCGAGTGTTACATATTTCATTGTCCTTAGTTCTTTAGTTCGCCGTTAGTGTTATATTTATGTCAGAGTAGGCATCTGTCATGAGAGATTTTCAAATGTAATATTTATTATAAAATGTGTTCTAAGTATTTCTTGTAATTATTCGCAACAAGATACAACATGGCGCAGTCGAGGCAGTTAGTTTATTAAACTGAGCAAAGTTTTCAAGAAGTATAGGTTCCAAAACGTCGAATAAGTGTATTGTTGAACAGCTGAACCTAATTATAAGAAGAAAAGCCGAAATGGAATTCAAACCTCCAGTTAATTTGTCACTACAGAGAAATTTAAGTGAAAACTGGCGTAAATTTAGACAAACTTTTGAAATTTACCTGAAAGCTTCCGATAAGTCAACAATGAAACAAAAATAGCCACTCTATTAAATATAATTGGTGAAGATGCTGTAGAAGTATACAACACCTTTACATTGTCCGAAACTGACATGGTGTCATTTCCAGCAGTACTAAAAGCTTTCGATGACCATTGTAGTCCCAAGAAAAATATCGTGTTTGAGCGTTTTAAATTTTATAGTAGAGTGCAGCAAGAAGGAGAAGGGTTTGATCAGTTCTTAACTGATATCAAGAAATTATCGAAGTCCTGCGAATTTGGATTATTAAGTGATGAGATGGTCCGGGACAGAATTGTTTTAGGGATTTACGACAAGGTCATTCAGGAAAGATTGTTACGAGTAGAGGATCTTGATTTGGCAAAGGCTGTGAATTTATGTCGAGCTGCAGAAATTTCAAAATCTCAGGCTAGAAATTTGCAAGGGGCTTCAGTCGAAGTTGAGGTCATTAAGAAAAAGTCAGCAAACCGAAATTATAAGTCTGTTTCCAAAACCAGTGGTGACAGGTTTGAATGTAGAAGATGTCAGACTGTTCATGGCGTTCGTGAATGTCCTGCCTTTGGGAGAAGCTGCAATAAATGTGGACAGTTAAATCATTTTGCAGTTTCCTGTCAAGTAAAAAATGTGAAGGTGCTACAAGAACAGAATGAGCAACCTGACGAATTGGTGTTCACCATTAACAGCATTGGGGTAAGAAATCAGAACAAAAAGGTTTTGTCAATTAAGTCATGGTTTCAAAATGTGAACGTTGGTGATCATGTGCCTATTAAATTTAAACTAGACACTGGTGCAGATGTGAATGTCCTGTCGCGTAAAATGTTAAGTGAAGTAGGTGTTCCAGAGTCTCAGTTACAAAATACATAATTTTGGAGGCATTTGGTGGTACTGTCTTAAAACCTCTAGGCATTGTTCCACTAAAAGTTCAGTGTAACCGTTGAATTTACTGATAACTTCATAATTGTAGACAAAATTGTTTCTCCGTTATTAGGACTTGAGTCTTGTATTAAGTTAAATCTTATTGCACGCAAAGTAGATGCCTTGGGTAAGTTTATGACTAAGGATGAATTTATTAAGAATAATCTAGAATTATTTCAAGGTCTGGGTAAGTTTAGGAATAAATGTGAAATCCAAACAATGAAGCCATACCGGTCATTAACCCTCCTAGAAGGGTACCATTTGCTATTCGCGACAAATTAAAGGAAACCTTGATATCCTAGAAAATAGAAAAATTATTTCAAAAGTTGATAAACCGTCTGGTTGGGTTAATAATATCGTGATTGTTGAAAAGAAGGATGGCTCCTTAAGACTTTGTTTGGATCCTCGTGATTTAAATTTAGAAATTAAAAGACCTGCATATGTCCTTATTCCAACTCTTCAAGATATAATTGGAAACCTTAAAGGAAAAAAGTTTTTACAGTGCTCGATTTAAAGGAAGGTTTTTGGCATGTAGAACTTACTGAAAAGTCTAGTGATCTTTGTACATTTGCTACGCATTTTGGTTGTTACAAATTTAATCGTTTGCCTTTTGGGCTTAATATGGCGCCAGAATATTTTCAAGCCATTAATGAAAGAATCTTTGGAAACTTGATCGAATTTTAAATTCCGTGATCATAGAGCTACTGCAAATGGAGTTAAATTTAATCCTAGCAAGGTTCAATTTAAGCAACCCTCAGTTAATTATTTTGGTCATATCTTTTCGGAGGATGGAATGTCAGTTGATCCAAATACAATAGCAGCAATTAAAGGATTAAAAGATCCCACAAATGTAAAAGAACTGCAAAGTATTTTAGGAATGATAAATTATTTGCGACAGTTTATACCGAACTTAGCCGATATAACTTCTCCATTGTGTGAATTATTAAAACAAAAAGTTGAATTTAAATGGTTAACTGCACACTCGGTTGTGCTAGATAAAATAAAAAACATAATTTCTAATGCTCCAGTGTTAGCTAACTTTGATGCATTTAAAAAAATCACCATACAAGCCGATGCATCCAAAGATGGCCTGGGGTGCTGTCTTCTTCAGGATGACAAACCAATTTCATTTGCTTCTCGTAATTTGAGTTCTAGTGAGAAAAATTATTCCCAAATAGAGAAGGAGCTTCTCGCTATTGTTTTTGCAGTAAACAAGTTTCATATCTTCAATTATGGTCGCGAAATAAAGGTAAATACTGATCACAAACCTTTGGTAACTCTGATGAATAAAAAATTGGAGATATTGCCTCATCGCGTTTGCAAAGAATGAGAATAAAATTACAGTGTTAAATTTCTTACCAGGAAAATATATGTTTATTGCCGACTTGCTTTCACGATTTTACCTAAATTTTCCAGAGAGCGAAGGTGATGATCAATGGATTTCTGAAACTGTTCATACTTTAAGCAAAAATTTAAATATTTCAGATGCTAAAAAGTTGGAATTTATACAGGCTACTGCCAATGATCCAGTTTTGTCAAAGGTAATGTTCTATATTATAAATGGCTGGCCTAAAAGTAATGAACTAATGGACGGTTCAATTAAATACTATTATAAGTTTCAAGCAGAATTATCTGTCGAAGATGGCTTGTTATTTATAAACCACCGATTAATAGTCCCGGATAAACTTAGATTCTATATTTTACGGCTTCTTCATGAACCTCATTTTGGTACTGTTAAGACCAAACAACGTGCTAGACAAATTGTATTTTGGCCAGGCATGTCAAGCAACATACAGAATATGATATCTAATTGTTATGTTTGTGAACGTTACCAAAATGCTAAACAAAGGGATTTATTGATTCCACATGAGATACCAAATATACCATTTTATAAAATAGCTTGTGATATAATGGATTATGCAGGTAATAGCTATCTTATTGTACAAGATTATTTCTCGAAATGGCTCGAGATCATTCTATTAAAAAACAAAACCTCATCAGAAATTATTAAACACCTCAAAATATTGTTCGCGACGTTTGGTATTCCCAACACAGTAATTTGTGACAATATGCCTTTTTCTTCCTTTGAATGCAAGAACTTTTCCAAAGAGTGGAATTTCCAGTTTTGCACAAGTTCTCCTAAATATCCACGCAGTAATGGTCAAGCAGAATGTGCAGTTCAAACTTGTGTGTTCAAGAAATGTTCTCACGACAATATTGACCTCGCATTATTGGAGTTTAGAAATACTCCCGTTTCGGGTATTGGTATATCGCCAAGTCAAATGCTCATGAATAGACTAACCAGAACCAAGCTTCCTATTCACACACAATTACTAAAACCCGCAATTCCTAAAGATGCACATAAAAAACTTTTAGCCAAACAGGAATATTTTAAACGAAATCACGATAAAAGAGCCAAAAATTTTAACAAAAACTTGAAAGCAGGTGATAATGTTCTTATAAAAGATCAGTTTTGGGAAAAAGGACAAGTAGTTGGTAATCATTCCACTCCTAGATATTTTAATGTAATTAATAATAAGAACAATGTTGTTAGAAGAAACTTTAGCCAACTAAAACCAACTAATACAAAATTTGAAATTAACAACTCATCAAACTGCTCACATGCTCATGATCAAACTCAAAATATGGATTGTTCTTCTGATAACACCACTGATAATAACTTAGAAACTATTAACAATCAAACCACCATTGAAATTGATTCTACAAATGACCTAATTCCTGATTCTAATATTAAACAAACGGTTACACACAGTGGTCGGATTGTTAAATTACCGAATAAGTTTAAAGATTATTTTATGTAATCTCATAATAATGTTTTGTTTTAAGTTTGTTTTGATTTGTTTGTTTTAGAAAAAAAAGGAAGATGTTGTATTTATGTCAGAGTAGGCATCTATCATGAGAGATTTTCAAATGTAACATTTATTATAAAATGTGTTCTAAGTATTTCTTGTAATTATTCGCAACAAGATACAACAGTTAGAGTTTACGCTATATACCTTCGTTCTATCCCTTCTTAAAGTTTGGTCTTGCGCATTCCCTGCACTTGTTCCCTTCAGAGAAGGTTGTGCCTTAGTCATTTTTCCCTATACCTACGCCATTACTTTTCACTTGACTTATTGTTTACCTGTAAAGGGGGCTTTGTAGTAGATATCATCATATTCATTACGGATAACGCAGAAAAGTACCCTTCTGAGCTCAAAAGGTCGTTACAACCAGAGTTCAAAGTAGTCTTGTTCACGGACAGACACTATTGACGCCCCTATAAAACTTGCATCGCTTTGCTCTGGCGCTTAATAAATTGCGCGAACCTGTTGATCTACTATTGGTACTACTCATAAAAAGAAAATAAAGAGATACTTACGAAAACTAATATCTGCAAAGGATTAATGACGGACGACAATGGAATTTCAATATCGGGATACTCTCCAATTCGATACTTCCGGCACAGCTGCACATTTTTCTCGCTCCGTTTTATTCTCTCCTGTCTCAGTTCTTCTTGCGTAACGGACTTTTTCACTTCCAAATAAGCGAAATGTCGACTGACCTTAGACTTGTCCTTCAAAAATCTCCTACTCCTCACGTGATCCCTTTTAGGAAGTACGACGTTAGGATCTTTGAAAACCGGCGCATCGGTTGCCTCGTCGGTCAAAGTGAAAAGTAAACTACTTGATGCGCGCGCAGGCGCCAGAGTAGGTTGAAACTCCAGCGTTGAAACAGTGGAGCGCAAAACATTATAGTCCATTGTGTGCATCGTAACATCTTGGGAATGGAGCGATGAGGCAAATAATGGCGCCATGGACGCGTGCTGGCGCCTCCAGTTGCTGTTCAAAACGTATTCGTGGAAGTCACAGTCGTACAAGGGGTGTTCGAACAATTTTTCGGAGTACTCCTCCGAAGTTATTATCGAAGTTAGCAATAAATAAGAGCTATAACACACATAGTGCTCCTCAACGCTTGGCTTATACATGGTATTTAGCAAATGAAGGAACATTTTGTCAATTTCCACTGGAAAATGTCCTCTATCTGACCAGAACTGTAGAAGCTTTTCTTGAACCACCAACTCTTTGTCAACCAGACCTTGCAGTAAAACATCCTTCGACAGCTCGGTGAGGTCTTGCGAAAAGGAATTTAACTCTAATTTGTGAGTGCTGTATGTGGTAATGAAAATATCAAACATAATTGTTCGACACAATGTAAATGTGTGGGTGACAAATTTAGAAACGTGCCTCAGAATGTCCAACAGTAAGTTCGCTCGTAGGTAGTTGACCGATTTCTCGATGATTTGTAAGGTCAGCAGTTGAGTTTCTAAATTTTCATCGAGCAATAATGACTGAAAATCTAACGAGGATAACTCATTGATGTTGTGCATTACATCAATGCGCGAAAGAAATATGTTTAGGTAGATGTTTTTAAAATTGCCATGAACATGATTTAGCTTTGACGTTAGTTTGCACAAATACTTATCAGCAATGGGGGCGTAGTGTAGCGCAATTCCTTGAATGCAATAAGCAAACTTGTCGTCATTAGACGACAATTTCGCAATACACTTGTGCAGGTATTCCTTGAACCTTTCGAATGATGCACTGAGGTTGTGATCTTGGCTAACAAAGTTAAGCGACATTCCTAACACTTCGGAACAAGGTTGATACACTGCGCGGTGGTCGTTCCTCAAGACTTTGCAGAGCGCCATTAAAAAATCCTTAAATGCTCCTGTACGCCAGGGCGCAATATTATTGGCTAAAACGGTTGCTGCCAAATGAACGCCTATATCCAATTTTTGCGAATTTTCTGGTAACTGTAGCTTTTCGTATATCACATCATGCGGTATACTTATACAAGTCTTCCATGTCTCAATTATTAATTTGATCAGTTCCAAGTTGTACTTAAAAACACTACGAACATCAGTGTCGCAATTGCGCATTAAGAAACTCAACAATTCGGATGTACGCTCAACATCTTCGGTTGGAAGTGTAATACTTGCCCATGAGGTTAACATAACGACCTACAACAACACTATTTTACAAAAACAAGAGGGAAGAGTAGTTAAATAGGAGAGTTCTGGCACAATGTAAATCTCCATAAGCGCAGTGTATTTCTATGTTGGTTTTCGATGACAAAAACTCACTTTTTGGTCAGGTCGTGATTGCGGTGTTTTTTGTGGGGTTGTCGATTGTGTATGTGGTTGCAAATGTGTTTAGAGGTTTGTGGATGTATGGGGGGGGGGGATTATTGATAAAAGGGGTTGGATGGAAAAATAGAGGGTGTAAACCTCAATAATGTATTTCTTATAGGTGACGTCATTTGCAGTGTTTTTTGTGGGGTTGTTAGGTAGTAGATATGTGGAGGGTAGTTGTGTGTTAAGGGTAGTAAGATTGTGGAATATTTAGGGCTTCTTCCGCAAATTTTGTTGTTGAAAACGCTTAATTAAGGTGCCCTCTAGCCATTTTTTTCAACTTCACGATCGTACCTGGGGGGATTAATAACGCCACGTAACCGTTAGATTCTCTGAAACACGATTCAGTGGTTTTAAGATGCTTTCATTGTTTAAACTGTAATATAAACTTGAAATACGTTATTTGAAATTGATGTCCTATATTATTTAAAAAAGGAAGTATAGTTCTCTAAAAATTCAAGTGGTTCTTATTTGTTTGTAATTCAAACTATAGATATACTTTGTTTCAATAACACTTTATAAATCACATAATTGACGGGTCCGTTAACTTGGCCCCGTTATTTCCGGAAGTGCGTCCATTTTGAAAATATTTTACATCGATTCGGCCTTCGGAGTAACTGATAAATACAAATTTTTAAAAACCTACCTATTTTACTTTCCCAGAATCGTTTAACTAAAGCTCCCAAAAAAACACCCTGTATAGTGATTCTGAAACACTATAATGGCGCCAAGATTTTTGTTTACGGCACATTTTAGCGCATGATGAAAGGTAAATTTTGAAAACGTTAAGTTAGCCCCCCCCACTTTTTAAAAATTTTTTATGGCTTAACCGTAGTGGCGCTAGCTTTAATTCAAGTGGCGCAATTGAGCTCATAACCAGATGTATCAAGTGGCACAAATACCGGTAGCAAAATGCGTTATGGGGGATTCCGCGTTCACTTGCCCCCCCCTCCCCCAATATAATAATAATTATAATAATTTATTTTATTTTTTTTTTGTATATATAAGTGTATATGGTTACAATAACTTTGCAAAAGAAAAATAAAATAATGGTACCCACAAAAGCAGAGCTTGTGCGTGGGGGTTCAAGCATGGTATACACCGAATTGAAACAAAACAAAAAAAAACAAAAAAAAAATAAAATAAAAAATAAACATGGACCAAATGTAAAAATAAAGACTGACTGATGCTCACCCTTTACCCTATATCATATCAATAACAACGCTTATAAAATTCTTTCCTATTTAAAATAAATTTTTTGACACTATTTTTGAAACTATTGAGGGAAGTTTTTCTTTTTATATCCTCAGGCAAAATGTTAAAAAATCTAGATGATAAATAAGAAATAGATTTTTGACCAATCCTTTTTCTGGCTGCACATGTTACTATATTACTCCGGTGACTTAATCTAGTGAAATGCGGATGGCAGATAAAGTTTGCTAAGTGTTTTTCACGGAATTGTTTCATTACTATTTTATAGAAAAAAAGTTGTTTGATGTCGTATACACCCGCCTCTTCGTATAACAAACTAGAAGAATACAAGCGACTCTTTTTATAGATTATTTTAAGAAACCTTTTTTGTAAGACTTCTAACTTGTAGAGTAACGTTCGGTAAGCGCTACCCCATACGACAATTCCGTACGAGATTCGCGACTGAACTAATCCATAATAAATGGTTTTCATTTCCAGTTCACCTAAAAAATTGGATAAGTATTTAAATTTATATAGTAACGGCCGTAAATTGTTCAACACGTGATTAACATGGGTATTCCACTTTAAGTTCGAGTCTACTGCTATTCCCAAATACGTGGTGCTAGTCGCAACCCGAATGTTTATCATACTGCCATGATTATTAATTTGAATGCTGTCAAATGTTGGTAACGATTTAGCATTGCAGGAAAATGGGATTATCACAGTTTTGTCATAATTTATGGTTAATAATTTATGATGAAAACTATCAATAATTTTATTAAAATCATGTTTTACGCAGTTTTCAAGATAGGTCCAAGAAGAGTGATTGTACAACACAACTGTATCATCAGCAAAACTAAATACTTTACCACTAGTGTGAATGTCAAGTATGTTATTAATATAGATATTAAAAAGAATTGGTCCCAGCACAGTGCCTTGAGGAACCCCATATTGCACTACCTCTGTGTTACTCAAACTGTTACCTATTTTGACAATCTGTCGTCTGTTCGCAAGATAAGACTGCATGAGATTAAATGCGACATTTAAGGATAACCAAAAAACAATAATGGCGCAAAGATATCTTTTTACGGCGCATTTCAGCGCATACCTGAGAGTACAATTTCGTATGAAAAGATGTTAAAAAAAAGTAACTTTTAAAAACGTTAAGTTGGCCCCCCCACTTTTTGAAAATTTGTCACGGCTTAACCGTAATGGCGCTAGCTTTAATGCAAGTGGCGCAATTCAGCGCATAACCAAATGTATCAGGTGACCTAGTTACAAGGGACAAAATACGTACGGGGGGGCTACGTTCACTTGGCCCCTCCCCCCAAATGTTTTTTCGGATTTCTAAAAAACGATAATGGCGCAAGTTATTATCGGTGGCGCATATGAGCGCATAACGAGGGCATTGATTTCAAAATAATACGACTATCAAATCTCCCAGTGGGGGGGGGGGGCAAGTTAACGGACCCATAATTGACATAAAACACGTTTTTACTACTAATTAAATCAATCTGAGCAAATAGGAGAAAGAAAATCGTATTAACACTTTTTTGTAAAGAGTAAAAAACATTGCATATTTCTTGAAATAAATTTTAGTTATGGTATAAACGCTTTTAATTGGTTGGAGTGGAAGGGGAGGGGAGAGGCGTCGATTTCTAGGGGCCCATAGGCGCAAAATATGTAGATCCGGCTCTGGTTGCAGTGTTATCGATAATAATCGAATATAATATCGATAGCACAATAAACGGCGAAAGTGTAAAATTATGAGAAGCGGAAAAAAGATGTTTTGCTATAACTGTCTTTGTAAGAGACAGAAAAAATTCCTTCCTTAGCGCAAGCCTCGACGCTATAACGAACCACGAACCAAATGACAGAAAAAGTAGAACAATAGCTCTTAATATAAAAAAACTGAAAGTGACACAGCCGTAAATACGGACGGGCGCACAAAGTGACCGCAGTACCAATTTTTTTATTTTTGTAGAAATTCGCTGACCCTGCGTACGCGCAGTCCATTTTTGAACATAGTTTTTTAATGTTCTTTTACAAGAAGCATCATCTGTTAAAATTTCAGAAAAATTGGTCCATAAATAAAAAAGTTGAATTTACGCATGCGCAATCCATTTTTTAAATAGGGTGAGTTTTAGTATGGGGATCTCGTAAACCGTAAGAGATACAAGGTCGCTTAAATTAGCACATGTCATTTTCAAAAATGAGCTGGCGTTCATTTACTTTCAAAGATATCAAAAAATAGTTTTAACAAACCCTTAGTAATTTATTTTCAGCTTTCTTATGGTGCTAAACTATAATTTTTATCAATTGTGAGTGTCGAGTGAATCGCGTTAACTTTCTTATTTCTATGGACGCCATATTAGATTTTTATGTCATTTGATAGACAAAAAATTACAAAATCAGCGATACTAAACACTTGCCTCGAAGTTTACCATGTATTTCCTATGGCAATAATTCCATGGCTGACTGTGATCAAAATCAAATTCATTCATTTATTGTCTTGCATAGTCACCATATCGACACGGCCATGGAATTATTGCCATAAGAAATACATTGTAAACTTCGAAGTAAAAATGTAAGATTGAATCCCTAATGAAATACTAAGTGTTTAGTATCGCTGTTTTGTAATTTTTTTCTCTATCGAGTGACATAAAAATGCAATATGGCGTCCATAAGAAATTTGATGTGATTTACTCGAAACTCACGTGATAAAAATTTATTTTATTGTTTATAGATTATAGTCTGCATGTAAAATTAATATTAACGAAGAAATAAGATATATTCCATACTTCTAACTAACCCTGTATATAATATTTTTAATTTTATAAGTTTAATGGTTCTATAAGTATTATAAACGCTATTTGAAAGTCGACTAGTAATAATTATTTGAAAAATAATAATGTCCATTGCGCGTTCGCGTATTCCTAAAGTCGCATTATTTACTAAAACTGCTGAAAAAAAAACAAAAGACCATTTCTTTAAAAATTCCTTCTGAAAAACATTGTATTCATTCGATATATGTGATACAATTTTACCAACAACAAAAAAGTTTCTCGCGTGGTGAATTTTGCTCTGCGCGGATAATTAATGCACGATTTTGTGGGCCCTGTTAAATGTACACTTATACCAGTTAAGGCATTATACAGGGGACCCCTCGGATCATCATTCCTTTACCATAAAAGATACCGAAAAAAGTCTGAGAGCAAAATTGTACACATTTACCGTCGCCACATTTCTAAAATATTTTTGATCACCGGGGGCGTGCTATATTCCAGTGGCGTATCAAACTTGCATTTTTTTAAATGGAACACCCCCATATTTTATTTCTGATTTGGAGAGTACTTACTTTTTTATGTAACAGGTTATACCCCTAACTTAACGATTTCGCTCTTATAACCTTTTTTCGTTGAACCTCTTCCAGTCACATAATTTTTTAGGTACTTTATCAAAAAAATAAAATTTTTGATTGACCTTCGCTAAGCGTCATATTTAAAAAAATTTTAAATGGCACCCCCATAAACAAATGATGTGTCTGATGGGTAGCCAAAACCAAATTTTCCACTAATATACCTGAAAATACCAGAAAAAATGCTCTATCAAATAACATAAAAAGTAAAAATGGCTACCATAAGAAAAAACAAAGTTGATGATGGTTAATCGGAGACGAAATGTCGGACTTAAAATTTAAAACTAACATCTTGTAGATGGAAAAAAAGTGGCCATAATAATGTGCCATTTATTTTGAAATATCTTTTTAAATAACTTTGGTAAAAATAAAAAGGTACCCTTTTCAACAACCACCCCCCATACATTTACAACCCCACCAAAAACACCGCAATCAAGACCCGATCAAAAAGTGAGTTTTTGTCATCGAAATCCTCCATAAGAAACACAATGCGCTTATGGAGATTTACATTGTGCCAGAACTCGCCTTGTTTAACTACTGGTAAGACAGACTCACCATATCGTTAATGAAAAAGTTAATGGAGTTTCCAAAAACACAATCAGTAATTGCTTGAATTATCGGACCGTACAAATACTTGGCGAAGTACTTGAAAGTATCTTGGGAGTTGTGAATTACTTTTATTAAAAAGATCTTTACATTCTTATGCACGTCGGACATCAACACATTCCTCACTGCCTTAAGCCATGGAGGCATGGCGACGTCTTCGGTATCCAAGGGTAAAAGACCAATATCGGCCATATGCTGGAATAATCCGCAAACGGACGCCATGCACTCGTGCAAATTGATCTCCACACCTTCCAAAACAACCTCCCGTTCGCAAAAAGCACCACTTTCGGCCTTGGTCGATTGCTCATCGGACTGACTTCTCAGCACGGAATGCGTGAAGTCAAATTTAGTTATATCCTCGCTTAAAGTACTGTTGAATAGGTGCTGCGAAGGCATGTACTTCACCGAAGAGAAGTCGGGGTTGGTTTTCCGTTTTTCATCCGCCATTGAGCGCCGTATGTTAACCACACTCTTCCTTAACGAAGGAATCGTGTCGAAGTCGATTGCGAAATTGTACAGCCGGTCAGTGTCAACAATCTTCGACCAAAGAGTTTCTCGGTTAAAAAGTAAATTGTAAAAGGTCAAATCTGTCTGGGTGTTACTAATTATAGAAATTAAGGCGTTGTAAGCGTGGCACTGATACAAACGGAAGAAGTGTTTGCTTGCATCGTCTACGTTTGTTTCCTTTCCAATTTGTATAATCAGACCTGTGATTGTTTTCAACATTTTCTTTTCGGAAGGGGGAACTTCGGGAAACGCAGCTTTGGAGATGTTACACGAATTATTTTGGAAATTATCTATGGCGATTCTCAAAAACAAAACTTCCATCAGAATGCACAGTATTGTTTTCATAGCCACATTGTCGGTGTCGAAACTAGTGATGAAGAAGCCAATATTGGTAACAAAAAATGATTCGAAAACATCATAATGGCAAGTCTGCAACAAGACTGAAAGTATATCCTTAGCCAACAAGTAGCGCTGGAAATATGTGAATGTCGATGAGTCTGAAGACATTGCGTATACTGAGTTGATGGAATACAGTTGCTCGTCACTCGAATTATGTCGGAAAAATAATTTCAATCCGGTATCAACTTTGATTTCTTGGTTTATGTAGGGTGTAGTAGCGTAAATGGTGGCAACGTACTTTAGTAGAAGTTTTGACTTTGAAGATCTCATGGAATCCACGAGTTTTTTAAACGTTGTAAACAGTAATAGCTTATTTTTCGTACCTCCCTCTTCGTTGTAATAAACATCGTTGATATTTTCCAGAGCGTTACTGAAAATTAATAAATGTTAAGGATAAGGACATTTTGTTAGATATTTTAAATGCCATTCACCATCAAACTGTCAAAAAATTCCTAAGATATGTCAGAAAAATCTCCCGTAAAAAAAAGTACACACTATAGTGTTGAGTAGCATTTTTGATTACGAATTCAACGATAACCCAAAAAAAACAAAAGTTGGAAACTGTTGGTTTCAACAAGATGGTGCACCCGCGCACAATGCCCTAATCGTAAGATACCTATGGGACAAATTTCGTGGAAAATAGAAAACTTGTCCGATAGGTATTTTCTCAAAAAATTCTGAGTGCGAGTGACTCAGACGAGGACTCAGAAGTCCCACTCAAAAGTACGTTTTTTTCTAAATAGTTCATGGGAAAGTCGTTTTTCATACGGCAGTTGTAACGTGAATGGAAAAATGACAAAGAGTCACGTGGAGCGTGGTGTAACGGGTGGTGGCTTTAGAATTAAACGGTACTTCTTTGGAATTTGTATTTTGTTCAAGATACGAAAATTTACACATGTACCGCTTAATAGCGAACGTGAGCAGGGATGTGTCTAGCGATAACACGAAATGTATTGGGGCAAGCGAGCGCGATTGCCACAATCTCTTTGAAACTAAAAGTTTCGTTCCGTTTTATGAGAAGTCCCTTTTCGATTTTCCGAAGTCCTACGATTGTCGCCATGACCAAACCTGGTCACCAAAGCACTCCAACGCCTTTGGAGTTGACTCTGCGTGCAGAGAGGCGATAATTTGGTCACTTGGAGAACTCAAAACAACCGAGTACTTAGTTCAGGTGATCCATAATTAGCTAGTAACTGGATGGGAGCGACATCACCATAGTTGTAAGTGCGGGAGTGCCGCAGGTGTCAATCTTAGGTCCACTGTTGTGGAACATTATCTATAATGGGGTTTTAGAAGTGGTCAACATGGAAGGGGTAAACGTAATAAATATATACATGAATGACGGAGAAGAAATTAACGAAATTCCCCAACAAAACGGTCGCTCTCATGATCACAAGCAAAAGGAGGATAGGCGCAGAAACCAACAAAATTTCTAAACCAACCAGTAGCACAACCATTTATTGAAATACTGGGCGTCCTATTAGAGAAGCCTGACGTAAATGATGCGGAAAAGCGTTGAGGAGTTACACAGCGATAAATTCCATACTGGAGGATCCAAATGGAAGATTCTAATCAATGCCGTTGTATAATAGTATAGATTATTATTATGTAAAAAGTATCAAGTAACTTATGTCTTGATGTTGTCATAATAATGTAATGACTTGCCAGAAATAAATTATATTTAATTACAATAATTACCAAGTAATACATGGTGTCAGGTAGCCAGTGAACCTGCGTAGTGAAGGCGTGTATATGAATAGTAATTTTCAAGCTTGATTTTAGTCCGAGATTTTGCTTGACCTTGAAAAAAAGTGCCGCTTATAGTGCCAAAATGGAAAACTATTTCAAACCACCCGACCCGCTTGTCTTAGATGGAAATATATCTGAGAATTGGAAGAGGCTTTCTCAGAAGTTTACGTTGTTTTCAAAGGCAACAAACCTAGACAGTAAAGATGAGGATGTGCAGATCGCATGTTTTTTGTCGTTAATTGGAGATGACGGACTGGATTTGTTTAATAGTTTGACGTTTGAGGCAGGCAAAGAAAAGATCCTAGCGGAAATCCAGAAGAAATTTGATGACCAGTGTGCGCCACAGCGAAATGTCATATTTGAAAGGGCAAAATTTACCACAATATGTCAAAAGGAGGGACAATCGTTCGATAGTTTTTTGACGGAACTTAGGAAAGCTGTCAAAACTACCGGATAGAAAGATCAGGATGAAATGATTCGTGATAGAATTGTTATAGGATTGAGAGAGACGTCTAGTAAGGAGAGATTAATGCAAGTAGCTGACCTGGGGGTCGATTTTTGAAACCAGTCGCATCTATTCGTATACGCTTAGATGTGAAGACTTAAAAACGTATACGTTTTCCAAATGCAATTTTTGACTACTGTTCGTAACTGCCTGGAACCGAAACGTACAGTGCATATGACAACGTCGCCTTTATTGATCGATTAGAACTAAAACGGACTATTTGACGTTTGGGTTTGAGCTTAGGTGGTGAGGTGAAGATATTGCTCAGTCATTTCAAATTAGAGAATAATAATATTTTATAGGCACTGATTTACATGAATACTGAAAACACGATGGACACGCCAAAGCGAGGGTGCAATACCACGCAAAACCAAAAAGGGTGGCTAGTAGAGTTTGCTAAAAACCACCCCGATATAATAGCAGGGAAACAAACTATGACTCTGACGTGCAAGAAAATGCAAGACTCATGGAAAGAAGTAGCTGATACATTTTGATAAATTGTGCTTCATTTAAGACTTCTATGGGGTTGCAAGGATTACGGTTCCTATTCGGGCGATAATTGCGTTCGGCATTCTCTAAATTGTCTATTACAAACACATTCACAGCTTCATCCATTGTTGTTAGTAGATACCTTTCAAGTCTCAAGAGTCAAAACTTCAACACTAACCAATACATAACCCACAAAACGTCAGTTGCGAGCGTTTGCGAACGCCATTTACCCGCTCGCAGAAAAACGAACACAATTGAACGTATACGCAATATAAACGTATGGTCAAAAATTGAAAATATACGTTTCTTTACGAATACGTATACGTTTTAAGGAAACGTACGGCCAAAAATCGGCCCCCTGACGTTAACAAAAGCAATTAATTTCTGCAGAGCGACAGAAACGAGCAAAGATCAAGTGAAAATCCTAGATAATGAATCTAAAGTAGATGCTGTACGAGCCACTACTACTTTAGGTAATCAGAAGAAAACGTGTAAAATGTGTGAATACTGGCACAGGGGCGGACTGGCACGGGGGGGGGGGGGGCGATTGCCACCTGGCCTGTAGATCATAATGGCCCGTTGTAAATTTATAAGTATGTGCTGTATTTTCTTGCACTATTAATAAATTATTAACACGTTTTTCTAATTGCCCCCCCCCCCGGCACCAGTAATACTTTAATGGCTTAATGGCCCGTAAGTCCCCAGTCCGCCCCTGTGTAGGTATAACCTTTTCTTTTCAATTTCGAAAAAAAATTCAAAGGGCTGTAACTTTTGAACTAGTAGCCCAATCTTGGAACTGTTTGAAATTATGGATTCTACAGGCCACATTCTATAAGAAAATTTTTTTTTCCGGGTCGATCTGAGACAATTTTTTTTCGGGCCTCAAAAAAAGGCAGTGTATAACCTTCCTTTTTTACCAAAAATCGACTGCACCAAAATTTCTCGGGAAAGCACTTTTTCTTATTAACTTTGGTGCGTAGACTCCAAAACAATTCGAACTTTTTCGATTAGACTTCTCAAAAAAAAGTTATGGACTAGAAACCAATTTCGAAAGAAAATTCAAAGGGCTGTAACTTTTGAACTAGTACCCCAATCTTGGAACTGTTTGAAATTATGGATTCTACAGGCCACATTCTATAAGAAAATTTTTTTTCCGGGTCGATCTGAGACAATTTTTATTTCGGGGTTCAAAAAAAAAAAAAACCTTCCTTTTTTACCAAAAATCGACTACACCAAAATTTCTCGGGAAAACACTTTTTCTTATTAATTTGGGCGTAGAATCCAAATCAATTCATACTTTTTTTTTTTAACGCAAACTATTTAGACAAGAAACATAGGAGGCCGCCGTTGCTATGATACTCGCTGACATTTGTTAAAATTACAAAGTACGTATTAAGTTCATCTCGCTGTGTTTTGTGTAATTTGTGTGCTTGAACGATGGAAATGGACAGTGATGCGAGTTTTTCATGCACCCCCGACGAAATTGTGAACGCGGCAGGTATCGCCACCTCCAATCTGTTACCCGAAAAGTCCAAGGACCAATATTTGAAGGAATATGATTTATTTATGAAATGGAGAACCGAAAAACACGTTGGAAATTTTAGTGAAAGGGTGTTATTATGTTATTTGGAAGAAAAATCAAAACAATGGAAGCCGCCAACACTTTGGTCGACCTATTCTAAACTAAAGGCTACACTGTTAATCAATAATAATGTAGATATACGGAAATACTCAAGTCAAGTCGGTTTATTAATAAAAAAACTATTTATAATAGTTATTTACAAGTCAACGTACCTATCAATAGGGTTCTAAAAAATTATTATTATTATTATTTCCAAGCTAAAAAATTCTTTAACCTTCTACCAAAGAGTATCCAATCATATGATACAAAAAAACTAAAAGTAACTCTTAAACGATACCTAACATTAAAAGCATATTTTTCCACACAAGAATTTGTAAGTGAAGGCTTTAGAGAATCAGAGTGATTGTAAATTTAAATTGACTATTGTATTAAGTAAATAAATATAAGTACATTACATATGTTATTTAACTAGATAAAACTTGACGAATGTAAGCGCTACTGTGCAAAACATGAAAAATATATTATTATTATTATTATTATTATTATCAAAAGTTATAGACTAGAAACCACTTTCGAAAAAAAATTCAAAGGGCTGTAACTTTTGAACTAGTAGCCCGATCTTGGAACTGTTTGAAATTATGGATTCTACAGGCCACATTCTATAAGAAAATTTTTTTTCCGGGTCGATCTGAGACAATGTTTTTTTCGGGGCTCAAAAGAAGGCAGTGTATAACCAGGGGCGCACTGGCCCGGGGGGGGGGGGGCGGGTGGCGATTGCCACCTGGCCTGTAGATCATAATGGCCCGTTGGAAATTTATAAGTATGTGCTGTATTTAGTTTCTTGCACTATTAATAAATATATTAACACATTTCTCTAATTGGGGTTGATGTTAGGTTGTTAAAAAATTCTGTTTTTTAATTGAAATTTTTTGTCGTAGCATGAAAGTGCTGAAATACAATGATAGGCGACGCACCTCGTGTGGATTGTATATTTTGTTACTTTTAATTATCAGCTGCAATTTAAAAAAAACTGTATTGTAATTGATTTTCGAGAAAGGAGTACTTTAAAATGTTTTTGTGGTGCACCTCAGAGCTAACCCCCCCCCCCCGCCACCATCATTACTACAGTAATACTTTAATGGCCCGTAACCTTATGCAATTCCACCTGGCCCGCAGTTACCCAGTCCGCCCCTGGGCACAAATTCCCCAATAGGTGTTCAAGTATAGGAAAAACATGTGCCAAATGTCAAGGTCGCGATCATTTTGCCAAAGTGTGTTCTAGTACGAGTGGAAAAAGAGATCCTGATCCTCCCACAAGTAAGAAATATACATAATGTGTTGAAGGAAACTCAACAGAAGAATACAGAATCCGATACCAGTAGTGAAACCAGTAGAATTTGTGTTCTACGTAAGCTCAGTGTCCGGAAGGAAATCAGAACTCCAGAACTCCGAAACAATGTGGACGAAAGAAGTGCTAGTTAACTAGTTAAAGTTAACCTGTTGTTTTTAAATTTTAAATTAGATACCGGGGCAGAGGTAAGCACATTACCTTTAAGTATTCTGAAGAAAGTTGCACCAAATTCCGTTCTTAAGAAGAGTAATATTACGTTGATATCATATGGCGACCCGAACTTTAAATTGAAAACTTTAGATGAAGTTCAACTAGATTGTGTTGCAAAAAACTGTCACCAACAAGTAACATTTATAGTGGGTGAAGGCTGCAGATCAAATTCCTCTTCTGGGAGTGCAAGAATGTTCAGACTTACAGTTACTAAAAAGACTAGATTCAGTAACAAATCAAAAGTTGTTTAGATCTATGTGATTAGTAAGTATAAGCATGTTTTTGAAGGGTTAGGAAAGTTTCCTACACAACATCACATAACTTTGAAAGAAAATGCTAAGCCTAAAATAAATGCAATTAGGCGTGTCCCACATATTTTGTTAAAACCACTACAGAATAAGTTGTGTGATCTTGTGTCCAAGGATCTAAACTAATTCCAACTCAATCTTTAGATAATTAAATCCGTCCATAATGGCGGAGTGTTAATCAAGGCAACCATTAATTAATTTTCATTGGTTAAAGCTGTGTTTTCAACCAATCCCGAACGGCTTTAAGGCTGTTAACCAATCCCATTTCTTTTCCAGAACAATTTCACTCAAGAGTTTCCATGGTGAATTTATCTTTATAATAAACTAAGGCTATTTGATCGAGCACGCAGACGCTCTACTGACAAACAAAAAAAAAGACTACCTAGCTAAACAATTTTGTCTAGTTTTGTTAATAATTTAAGTATTGTAAAAACTACAAAACAATTGAAGACACATTTTGACAGTAATGGCACTTCACAAATGACAAACAGTGATACTTACCCCAGTTCCGTAAAATGTAAATCATGATGCCCAATGACTATAGGTAAAATATTGATAACTTCCGAAACAAAATTTAAAGAATCTTCTTCAGTCCACCCGTCATTTGTGTAGCTGAACAACCCGATCACCCATAAACTAATACTGGACGCATTTTTTATCAAGTCACTTAACGGCACCTGACTGATATCGCCCAATTTGGCCAAAAATTCGATACCCAACAATATTTGCTTACAGCTTCCATTAAAATATGTAACTAATCCGTTCCATAACTGCAAGGAAGACTCGACCACGTCTTGTAATACGTCTCGTGAAAATTGTTTACGATTATGCCGTATATAGCGCAGAATCTCGAAGACGTATGTAAATAAAGACTCGTTTATGTTCGTTTGAGACATTTCGCTGAGAAATACAGCGTAATTGTTCACAAGATATTTAAGTAACGAGTCTTTAAATTTTTCAAAAAAGTAATACCCGTACTTAATCTCCTTCTGTTGATCGGTAATAATCATAGTCTCAACACATAACAGCTGGCACATCTTGACAAACTCATCTTTATTGTCCAAAGCGAACTGCAACTTCAGATGACAGTACTCGGTGGCGCTTTTGTGCAGATCTTTGGCATAAATTTTGCCATCTCTATGCACGATTAATTCGTCGTGAATGTTTTGAAGTATACCCGAACTGTAAGAGTCCACATTCAATTTGTCCTTCATCCGAGTACCTTTAATGGTCATAAGTCCCTTAATTAACTGCCTTTCTTTAAAGGGTACAATGCCGGACCCAAGCTTGTTCGTGATGTTAAATTTATTGACATGACTCTGAAAGCCCGTTTGTAAACACGAAATAACATTCTCAGGGGCGTGGTCGCTGAGGTTATTCAAAAAAATCGAAACGTCTTCAGAATTTTCCATCTGATCAAATCCGAGTACAACCGGATCGAAAATCCGAAGACAAACTAAATTCCACAAACTGTGTTCGGGCAAGAAATTCACTCCAATGGCAAAAGGTTCCGCACGACTTTTAAAAATGGTCACAATCAAGTCCATCAACTTTGTCACAATTAAGGATTTGCAGTGGTTAAAATATTTCCTTTCTTCAGCCGTGTAGATGCTATTGGAACAGTTCAACCTCACAACTTCTCCAATATTTTTTTCCAAGACATGATCGAGAAAAAAGTCCACCGATGTAAATAGCGGAGCGGCGTCTTTTGGCATGAGATTGTTGGCCAAAAGGAAAATGTAACCGTCGAGACAACACAAAAGACCGTGACACCATTTAAATATTCCATCAGTCGTATTTGAACTGCCTAAGTGGTTTATCGTTGGGTACTTCATTAGTTCGGTCTCGTACGTCGAATTAATCCACTCGGTACCAGTAATGTACAATTCTTTGAACCTGTTCAAGCTGTTATGGCAGCCGGTTGATAATGGGGCAATTTTACAAAACATATCCATACATTTCTTTCGACAGTTGATGTTGATATTGCCGGTTTCTTTTAAAAGCCACATGGCGACGTCCTTCAATAGAATGCCATCCATAACCGGAGGTTTCCTTCTCGTGTTGGAATTCGCGTTGAACAGCGCGCTTTTTTCAACAAATCCTCTTTGTACATGATTTAACGCGATCAATACTTGTTCGACACAATTGTTATCATCCGCATTACGTATTTGCGTTAGCGATAAGTTGGTAACAAAAGCTTCCAGTATTTCCAACCAAAACATGTTAAACATCTCCTTTTCTTCTCTTAAATCCGTGTAGATATGGTTAAATATCAGCGCCGCGCCCAATCTTTTAAATGGATCGGGATGAGCACTTAAAGATTGGATATTTCGGATCCAAATTTTGATATTGATCGGATTTCGTTCCAAATCCCTCGTTTTCGCTTGCTTGATTGTCCATTTAATAAATTCTTGAATACACTTCCCAGATAAGTCTCGTAAGGCGGAATCGGACGGATTGGTAATGGATTCCTAAAATGACATAATTGATGTTATAATCAAAACAATTGAACATATATAAATTGAAAGCTTCCCCAAATTTAATTAAATTCTATTAACATATACTGCTATGTCCAAAGGCAAACAGTTCTAAACCACACACAAGCACCAGTCGATTAAACACAAGTAGGTACTAACAAAATCGTTTGTACGAAATGATTATAATTTATTGTTGCGCTTTCCTGCATTTGTTTTCCCGTAGATACCGCTAACTAATTTGTGTTTTGTTGCTTTCATTCCCGCTAGTCTCGCGTAATTTTGTTTTAGTTTTTCCGAAGTGACCGCCGTCGTTTACTCTGATTAAGTTTTCCCGAGGCTTCAGAGACCGTCCCGCAGACCTTGATCAGAAACAAGGCCGTAGACCTTGGTAGACCTGGAGCTGCAGGATGTGCTGTTGTAATTACTCTCAGGTGTTCGACAATCTTCCATCCCCACTTCAGCGGGTTCTTCTTCTCATTCAGCTACTGCTACACCTGATGGTAGGTTCTAAATGAATGTTCTGCCTGGTAGATGCTGAAGTGGGGAGAAGGGGGGCCAACTTGAACAGTGAATGTATAGGATGCTTTGAAGTAGCCTGCAAGTATCACTGGTAACGAAAACAATCCAGATCTTCAGTGTTTTTGACTTCAAACATAATTTCATTTTTCCGGAAAATCGAAAAAATACGAAAAATGTCTACTTTTCCACCCTTCGTAACTCGTTACGGAATCATTCACTTTAGCAAGATTATACACAAGACCATTTTTGTTCGCAAGATAATGTAGAATACTTTTGTACATGGCACTTCTCGCGCTAAATCCCACAGTGTTCTAAATATCTAAGAAAAACTGATAAAAACTCCTAATTTACCAACTTTCCTCCCCCCTCCCATCCAAACCCGACGCTTCAAATGGTGTAACTTTTTACCAAACAGTATGTGGACTGTATAGAACAATTTGCAGTTTTGCACTTTGGATGTTGAGGTTAAGCCGTTTTTTCGACTAATTGCACCGTACTATAATGCTTACCTATTTTTTTTATGCCATTTGTGGGCGGACTTACTACCGAAGTTCGTCGCACTTTAGCGAGTACTGAGAAGGACTACACATAAGTGATACCTATTTAATAAACACAACACTCTAGCCAGGACTCTAGCTAAACTTCGTCGTAAACGGAAAAAAACACGCTTCCACTTAACTCGATTTAAAACGTTTACTTTTAATTAAGTACGGGATAAACTCACTTTCGCCAACTTCTAGAAACCTTTACAACTGTAAAGACGGACTGTCTGCCAATAAATGCGGTAAAACTGCACAAGACAATAAGCGGCTACCAAAAAGCAACGTCCACCACCAAATAAGCCGCGATTCATGTCTTTCTCTGCTATTTGCAACATTCTTTCCTCTCAGTTTCCGCCGAATTTGCGTCTTCGAAATTAAACACGTGTTTTCTTATCGGATAAACCTTCAAACTAATTAGCTTACGCGGCGATAACACATTTCTTATCGCAACGACCGGATTTAAATGAGATAACAAATTTTTATTTCCAAATGACGGACAGACAGAAGCTCTAAGTCAGACGCCAAATGCTCTCTTGTCAGGGAAGAAGTGAGTCAATTAATATTTTAAGATTTCAGCACCGTTAATTAATTATTAAGCATTTTAGATTTCCATAATAAGCGAAAACCAAGATAGAAACGAGTTCCAAATGGAGTTGTTTACACGTTATCAGTCTTGCAGACATGCCGGGGTGTAGATAGCGACAACAGTTGTTGCGTCGGGAAATTACAATCAGGCCTAGTGGTTAATTGGATTAATGCGTATTGAAGTTTGAATTCGCTTAATTGTAGAAAAGAACTGCAGATAGCGTTCAAAGTGATCTCACTTAAAAAACGAGAAGTCCGATGTCCATCTTATATTTTTCCGATAATTGCAGGCCGGGTAATTAATTAAAAACCGAATTAATTTCGAAGTGAATAGCTCTAGGAATAGCTCGACGATATTTCCATGTTCCGCTTCCATTAAATTCGGTTTTCTTTATAAGGTGCGCACTTGATTTTGTGGATATATTTTGCCATTTTGTGTGCCATAAATTATATCGTTTCTTCTTCTGCATTTTGTAATTGTATCAAAATTTTAAATTTGCTTTTGCCACCGTAATGTATTGCCTTAGTTTTAAATACCGTAGTATTAATTTCGATCGTGCCTGAAAATTCTTTTTTTTTCATCCGTATTGTTTTGTTTTGTTTGAACATTGAATTGCCCGATTTGTTAGATTTTGGCAGTTTTTCTACCGCTTCGTGAGCTACGTTCTCCTAATTATGAAGGGGGGGGGGGGATTACTCGCTTTCCTCCACCCACTCAACCGTTGTGCGCGAGCCCAAAGTTCGTCGCAATTGTTTGGATTATAAAAAAAACTCTAAGTAAGTTAATATTTATTATATTCTTTGTCGCCCGCGTACGTGCGGGGTAATAACGGGCGATCTTTTTGATCGCAAACTCATTCAAGTTAAGTACGATTTGCCATGTAAACAAAAATTCCAAAGTACTTACCTCCTTTACTAACCTGCGGGTGGTAAAAATCAATTTTTTTTTCTTTCAAGAATTTTTTTAAATTTTTTTTTTCATTGTCCATTACCTATACCAGTAGTACCGTTTTTTAAGCAATAGAATTATGTCTGATAAGACTAAATCATAATAAATCATGGAGTAGTCCTAGAAGAAGCACCTTGAAAAAAACACCAATGTGTGCATATTGTGGTATTAATTTACGTAGTCTAATTTTTGCTTATAGCCGCATTGTAATTTGTTTATTTAATTGTAAAGAAATAACATGTTATAAGATAAGAAATATCTCGAAATTATTTGCGTAATGTTTAAATAGTTTATCTCATGTTTTTCTCCGATCGTGGATAAGCGTTGCGCTTATCGCTAAAATTAATTAATTTTGTAAACAGATATTATCGCAGGTGCGCGCTTTAGATAAGAGCATTTTTGCAGGTCCCACAAGCTAGCAGAGCCATTTTAGAAAAATGAAGGTCGAAATACATCAGAATTATAGGCAGATTATAGGACCTTTTTGGACACTTGAACAAATTTTCAGGCGGCAACCTTTAAAGAAAAAAACTATGGCTCTGCTGGCTAAAGACGAAGCTAGCTGACCACTTGTGAGATTTGCTTCGAAGGCGAAAAATTCAGATCACAAAATTATAGGCTTTTTTTAGACACTACAACAAATTTTCAGGCGACGCCCTTTAAACAAAAAAAACTATCATCCAGATCAGTTTGATTTTGCCCCTCTCGGAGATGTAGTGGATAAATAAAAATTTATTTATTGTCTATTTATTGTCCCTCTCTTGTTCTGGGCCCTCAACGGGCTTTCGCCCAATTAATATATTTATTTAAACTCTAACTTATATTTCAAAAATCCGATACAACTGAATACCAAACAATCCTCGAGATCTTCACACATACATCATTTTTACAATACACCCTAAGGCAGGGGTGCTCACACTTGAACTGCTGACGATCTACCTGAATGTTGTTAGACTCCGATCGATCGACTCTGAGAGGATGCAAGTATGTGTGAAGCAGGATTGTTGTCTACATAGGTATGGCGTATCGTGGCGCAATTTGCAGAATTTCATGAAAATACTGTACATAGAATTAGTTAATTAGTGGAAACGGCAGAATTTAGTTTTCCGCAAAATCAATTTTCTTTAAGTCAAGGTAGGTGTAGATCTACTCTGCAAATCGCAAATGTTTCTCGAGATCGACTCAAAAAGTACTCGAGATCGGCCGGTCGGTCGCGATCGACCGTTTGAGCACCACTGCCCTAAGGGGTTGATTCTGTCCCACCTGATCTGATAGCTTGTAACACACATTTTTTGAAATGGCATTAGTTTTACTTTTATTTGAGGTGCCTGCATACAACATTTCATTTAAATACCTTAACAAATAAAAGAAATCCGACTGCGCATGCGCAAAACAAATTTTTTGATTTGGCATTAGTTTCACTTTTATTGGAGGTGCCTAGATACAGAATTTCATTTAAATATATTAACAAAAAAAAATTAGAATTGCGCAAATACAAAAGTTGTTATGCGCATGTGCAGTATTTGTTTGCATTTGCATAGTTGCCTGAAGTTTAAGGAATATTTACTAACACAGAAAACCGGACATTCATATGTTCTTTGTAACAAGAGTTAGAAACCCTTTTTGGAGGTTTGCGCAGTTTTTGGTCTGTAACTATTTGGCCCGTTGTTCTACGTAGCCGAAAAACAATTGTGAACTTTGTTATATCCTGAAAAACATGTGTATATCAATTTTTAAAGCGATCGGACGTTTCTACACAAAGTTATCGTACACCCTGACAGACAGACAGACGCACAGGCAGGCAGCAATACAAAATTATAAACGATCTCGAGGTTCGCTAATAATATAAAGAGATGAATAATTTTAATTTTTTTCTGTACTTCTTTTCAATTCAGGAATATCGTGTAAACTTTTCTTCTCCTATAATACAAGAGAAGATGCATAGACAACTCAAGACACTTTTAACATACTTTTTTTAAAACCTGAAACACAACAACTTGCTATATATTTGATTTATTAGTAAAAGAAAATTCAAATTTCAAATACCTACTTGACAGATGTCTCCAAACAGGTGGAACAATCCCTAACATTAAAGTTACTAGAATCTGGTAACTTCCGCAATTTTTGAGCAAAAAACAGGCGTTCTCTCTCTAACACACGGGCCCAATGGATTGCGGTACTTTCTATATTTAGTGACTTATAATGGATCTACAGTGACCTACTGTATAGAGGCAGTTTGGTCATACTTTGGTGTTGTTTTTCTATTGGTATGTGGGATATCCGCCATATTTTAACCAAATAAATCGGGTTGGCGGAAATTAACTTGGAAGATCAAGTCACAAACAGTTGTGGCAATAATATTGTAACCATAGAAAGATGCCAAGATCTACCAATTCAATTAAACCGATCAGCTTAATGAAGAATATGGGAAAAACATGGCGGATATAGAGCATATGACCACACTGTCTTTATACAGTCACTGTTAATGGATCGATATTAATTACAAGGCAAAAATTTTGCGCATGCGCATAGCGTATCGCACATGTGATCAGCTAGCTTCTTCTTTAGCCAGCAAAATAATAGTTTTTTTTTGTTTAAAGGATGCCGCCTGAAAATTTGTTAAAGTGTCCAAAAAGGGCCTATAATCAGCCTATAATTCTGATGTATTTCGTACTTCATTTTTCTAAAATGGCTCTGCTGGCTTGTGGGATCTCATTTTTGCGTCTGTTAACTAAACAATTAGTAAATGAAATCGAAGATGGGACAAGAGAAGGAAATGTGTTACATATGTGTTGTAATGAGGCTTTTGTCGATCGACTTTATTTGTTTTGAGCTAGCTGGAAAGCTGTGTTGTGGGTGGCTTAGTGATCGTTTGCCATTGCTTACAGCATGCACCATTTGAGCATTCGGAGAAATGGCGATTTGTGGATTGTTTACTTAGATCTACGATCCATAACGACTGATATTTAATTTATTATTAAACACAATTTCATTTATTTAAAAAATAGTCAAACGTTCAACATACTTACCGTTAAAGTTTCAATAATTATTTCAGTATGCGACATATTCATTTGACGAGGATGCGAGTAATAGTGCATCATTTGAACAGCTAGCGAGGAAAACAGCTGCGCAACTACTTCGTCCGAGTCACAACCTAGTTTTAACACAGGCTCCGCAACACTTCTTACTAAATAATCGACGTCCTTCTTCTTCTTGTCATCCATCGGATGACCTTAAAAGTGAGACAATTAGCTGCGTTACCACAAGCAATTCACTTACTTGATCCTAACAAAATCAGGACAACGGCGTGTAATAACTCGCATGCCGCTAAACGCATCTTACGGTCACTCGAATATAGGGACAGCTCGACGATTCTCGGTACGAATTTATCGAAGTACAGCGTTAACTTGTTATTGTAAGGAAGGTGTACTTTCAAAGAGGGAGCTTTGTTCCATACGACTGGTTTAGGGTTATCCTTCGGGTTAATAAACGCCATGCATAAATTGGTATTAAGTTGCCCGATTAAAGTAATAATTTTCGTTTGTAGTTTAAATAGTTCCAATTCTGTTTGTACCAAGACCTTCCTTTTGCTAAGCGCCTTCTTTGTTTTCCGGTGCTTTACTACCAAGTTAGATTCTAAGCCTCCTCCCAAAGACCTACTTTTTAAATAAGAATCTAAACAAGGCAAAACCTCCGCCAAAAAGGGCTCGATTTCGATCGCAGGTAAGCTCTTATACCACCTCAGTAAGACATCGACCCCCAAGCCTGCAATGTGCAAGTAACTACGGCCGACCGAAAACAAGACGACAAACGCGGGAACTGCTCTGGGAAGTATTTCCTTTACTATACCAATGGGAGTAGTGAGAAGTACATTCAGGCAAGCAATTTGTAAGTCTCCCTTATACTGTTTCATTTTCCAAAGCATATCTTCGACGAATTGCAGAATGGAATTGTAGCTCATCCTCACATCCTCCATTTCCAACTGGGTCTCATTAAAGTAGTTGAGTTTGTCACAAATTTGTAAACACGAAGTTAGTAGCTTGTAGAAGCCGCTCACGAGAGGATACTGGAGTGACTTATAAATAATCTGATTAACACACTGACTAATCCAACCCTTAAAAATCTCGGGGCTCACGTTGCGTAGGATATCTTGATAAAAATCCACAACGTTAACGAAAACGACAAAGTCACTAGTTTGCAGGGCTTCGAATGCCGATTCTGGATCGGTGACTGGATTATCGGGGTTTTTTAGTTTAGTTTTGAGGTTTAATTTATTGATAAGCACAAAGAGCGTCTTCACGAGTGCGTTGGTTAGTTTTTTGAGGAGATGTTTCCGCTTCGTTAAATCAATCGCGTATTTTTCGTACCTGGTCAAATTCATAACCCCGAGCATACCGTTCCAAAATGGAAGGTAATTCTTATAAGTGATTGCTTCACGATTGGTATCCTTCAACTGTTCCGCGTCCGAAAAAATCTGATGTGAGCAAGTCCATATCACGCCCTGATAGATGATTTCTTCAAGAAACGATTCGAGAACATTTTTTTCGCATTGCAACAGTTGGTGGAACATAACGATGAAGGCGTCCACGACTAAGTAATGCTGCAAAGTCGATAACTGTGGGAACACTTTAATTAGCACGACTGATATTAGTTGAAGACTGACAATGTGACTGTTGTTCAATTCGGGCAAATTGGTAATGATAAAGGATAAGGTTTGCACGTAATGTGGCAAGTACGCAATTTGATCAGGACTCAAATCCTCGGTTAATATGTAGGTATTCTCCAATATTTGTGAAATGGTAACGAAGATGTGGTTGATTTCCACTGCAGAAATATGCAAGCGAAAACAACAGGCAAACAGGCCCAATCCGCGGATTGCCAACTGCATTTGGTAGTTATCCACGGTACCTTCGAAGATAACCTTGTTAAAGTAGGTAAGAAAATATTGAAACAGCTCCTGGTCTTCCCGAGCACTGAGCACGTTCGCGATTTCCTGGAGAAACGACTCCAAAACATTATACGCGGACTTCTTGTCTTCGGCTCCAAGATTGAACCAATTCAAGAATGACGTGTGCCAGAACTTCGCTTCCGGATAAACGTACTGAGAGAACAGTACCACGTGCTTAGCCAAAAGTGACGAAGATTCTAAAACTCAAAGATTATCATCGACTACTTCAGACCCGGGGGACAAACCTCTAAATGCTATTTTTCTGTGTGCGCCACCGGGATCCGCTAACATCTTAAGACAGCTGTAGATCTTGAGAAAAACCGCATCACTATTCTGACTGTTGAACCCGAAATTTTCCAAAAAGTTCGATAGCGCAGCAACGCAACCGTGTATAATCGGCATTGATTTGTTTGTAGTTTGCAGCTCTCTATTCAGGAGATTTACTAGGGTATTTCCTAATTCGTTTGCGTTCGAAATGGCTGATGGAAATTTTTTTGTTACTGCTCCAATTACTATCAAAAGCTCTTCTTGAACTAAAAGAAAAACAAATTATGAGAACCGCGACTTGAAAGCAGAATTAATGATATTTGATTTTGTTTAAATAATTGTTTTGGTAATTGTAAAGATTTTACGTATTAATTTTTTTAAAGTGTCATCTCCGGTCGTTTGCGATAAGAGTCCTTGCGTAAGCTAATTAGTTTCAAGATAGGCACGTGTTATCGCAGGTGTTTTTTCCAAATAAGCAAACACAGGTGTTTAATTTATACCAAGACGCACTAACTTGTTAAGGAAGTGAATTACTTTGAATAGAAGAGACGAACGTTAATCGTGGCTTTTTTTATGGTGGACATTAAATCGTAGCCGTTTGTTTAGGTGTTTGGCGTACTGCCGTTAAAGGAAGTTTTTCCATCACCAAAGAACCAAATTTTACATCTGAAAAACTTGAAAATCGCAGTAATGATCAGAGATTCTTTAATTGTTCTATCAATCGCTTGTTGCGTGGTATGCGTAATTCTGGCCATGAATGTCGGTTTTTCTTTCAGATTATTTTGTGCCGAATAAATTTGTTTATCTGGAAATGGTCGGTTTTGTGAATAAACGAGCCCAAATTACAACCTAAATAATAGTTTTCAAGTTAAGTTTTTCTATTTGGTACACGAAATTAAATCAGGTGTTAATTAAAAATCTGTTAATTAATTCTTTGGACCATTAGAGGTTGTTACTTCCTCAAATTAATAAAATTTACATTAGTAGGTATACAACGCCGAACCTAGACCAGTACTAAGTCGATCGCCGCTTTGTTCTAAAGTGGAAGAAGGTGAAGGTCACGTGTCATGTTGCGATGGCCTTGGAAAGGGAAAGCTTTGGTTATAGTATTTAATGTTTTGGGGTGTCAAATTACATTTCTAAGGTCAATGCCTCCATTTTGTGGTCAAATTATATTTTCAAGGTCATCCAAAGGCAAAGAACACATTCTTTATGACTTTAAATTACATCTTCAAGGTCATCCAAGGCGATGGCCTTGGAAAGGGAAAGCTTTGGTTATAGTATATAATGTTTTGGGGTGTCAAATTACATTTCTAAGGTCAATGCCTCCATTTCTGTGGTCAAATTATATTTTCAAGGTCATCCAAAGGCAAAGAACACATTCTTTATGACTTTAAATTACATCTTCAAGGTCATCCAAGGCGAATTACTCAAATTTGTGGTGCCAAATTAAATTTCCGAGGCTACCCAAGTTCAATGAACCCATTATGGAGTTAAATTACATTTTCAAGATCATCCAAAATCAATGATTCCTATTTTTGTGGTGGCAAACTACATTCCTAAGGTCATGCAAGGTCAATGACCAGATTTTTGCAGCCCCACTATATTTCAAGGTCATCCAAAAGCGTTATGAAAATTTCTGTCAGATGTCCGTTTACGTACTTACGAATCTTAGTGCTAGATTAGATGCTCTACTAATGAACCAGATACGTATCTGTCGATAAATTTTTAACTTAACGAGATCATATTTATTAATCGATTTTTTCCTGCCGCAAGATCTAGTTAATAAATTTGGCAAAATTACTATCGACACAGCAAAACATGGGAGAGGTCGATCTTGCATTCATCTGTTCTTTCCCAAAAACTATGACAACGTAATACAGGGGGGGTCTGAGGGGTATAGAATGACCGTATGGAAAAATTGGTTTACTTATTTCCAGAGACCAAAGAGAATGAATCATCAAATTGTCCTTTGCTAAGAGCACTCTATACTGGGGGACGTATTCCATACACACAACCATCAGATATGAAATTTTGCAAATCATGTGCATCAAATGGTTATGAAATATTTTTTTTAACAGACAAATGTTGCCTAAAAAATAAATTACTAGCAACTACCTGAATATCCTTTGCTATAATGTCGTACACCTTCTTCTGTAGGAGTTCTTGGATTCGTTAGTACATTGTTGTACGGTAAGTCTAAAGGTACCTGCTGACTTGGGAACATTTTAAGTAAATTGTGCAAATCAGGACGCAGTAACTTATGTACCTACCTGATGAACTTTTATCAAATCTGCTATAAAGACATTTAAACAACGTGTCTTTATATAAAACTGCTATTTCTCTTTCCACATCCTCACAATCTGAAGGAAAGACACCTTTATCGATAATTAAGGTGATCAGCTCCAATGACTTCTCCTTTTCACTGACCGAACAAGACGATCGAACCACAGGAGCGCAAGTTTCTATAATGTCCAATAAGTGTCCCCCAATTTTAACGGGAAAATTACGGACAAGCGTATTTAAAAATTCGAAACAGACTATCTTCACCTTTTTGTACTCGGGTTTATGTAAAACACGTTTTACAAAATTCAAAAGGCCGGTCGTCTTATTGAATATGTTCAAAAAGTACGTATCTGGAAAAGGGTAGTGTTACGAAATTCTATTGGCGGAGACTGAGGTACATACCGATGGTTAAAGCTGGTAGCTCAGTGAGTGTAAATGTTCGATTAATCTGAGATAGGAATTTTTCTGCTTCATTGGGTTGGTTTTTCTCAATGAAAGAGTTTAAACTGTTGCCAAAGGAAAACAGATCTTCCTCCATCTTTGGTAATTAATTTACTGTAAACTTGAATAAGTTCATTAACACAAAACACTATGAAAATCACAAACGAAAAGCACAATTTTTACAAACAGAACTACAAAACGATTTTAAGGTTATGTTTTTTTATTCAAAATCAAAATTGTGTAGGTTAGGTTTTACAACGTTGCCACTTCTTCAATTATGTACAGTATCAAACGATACTAATATTAGTCTTGAGATCATTATGATATTTTCAATTTTCCTTTTAGAGTGCTCTCTTCCAGAACGTTTTCGTGATATTCGAGTTTGTAATTTTGATTCCATTGACATCTCGTGCAGGCCTCCCATTTTCCTTTGAGAGAATCATTTTCCGACACTCCATTTTCGCGATATTCCGGTTCGAAGTTTTAGTCCCCGTGACAGACACATGGCTTAGACCTTTACATGAAATTTCCGAATAAATAAGTAACTATTTTGGCACTTTTGTTAAATTTTTGGCGAATAGGTCATCCTTTGAATTAGAAAAGGATTTGAAGAGTAGAAAATGCATGCTGTACTTCAGATAAGATAATTCCGCGTAAAGTCTGCCTACGTGACTGAAGATAGCATCCTGTAGCGGAGCGTTGATTGCTTTATCGCATTGCCATACTCAGGTACCTAATTGGATGAAACATTCCGATTTGTTTCAAGAGGGAAGTTAACGTCACAAGTAGCATAGTATGGCCGGTTCAAAATCAATGTCACTGGAAAGTCAAACGTAGACGTGGGTTTGAAACTCTGCTAAATCAATGTCACTGGAAGGTCAAACGTAGACGTGGGTTTGAAACTCCGCTAAATCAATGTCACTGGAAGGCCAAACGTAGACGTGGGTTTGAAACTCTGCTAAATCAATGTCACTGGGAGGTCAAACGTAGACGTGGGTTTGAAACTCTGCTAAATCAATGTCACTGGAAGGTCAAACGCAGACGTGGGTTTGAAACTCTGCTAAATCAATGTCACTGGAAGGTCAAACGTAGACGTGGGTTTGAAACTCTGCTGAATCAATGTCACTGAAGGTCAAACATGAATCAAGGTCAAACGGTTTGCCAAGTAGGGGTTCTTGTCGAAACTAAAGAGGTTCTGAGCGGTGATAGCTGTCTTCAAGGTCATTCTGTACTAGGTTCGATTATAAATAAGACGTTAATGATGTGGTGGGAGGATGGATACTTATACCGGGTGATTCATTAGAAGTGATGATCATTTGAATTTCGAGCGTAAGGTTGTAGTATTTTTTGCATTATTAGATTGACGGTTTGAATTTCGTTAGGCATTTTTTTCTGTCATGACTGTCATTTAAGAAACCAGTGTCGCCGTTAATTGTTGTGTGCCATTTGCGGTTTATTACTTTTTCCATTTTGGACAATTTTTGGAGTTGATGCACTAAAATATGTAAGAAACGTGACTGTGTCTAGTGTTAGTTTATAATTTGTGGTAAAACAGAAGCAGTATTTGAAGATTATAAATAAGTAAACGATTTACTGAAAGCATGATGATACACCACTGCAATTAAATAAATGATCATCAGTTAGTACCAACTTCATAATTTATTTGATTTGCGGGAAATTCAAATTGTCCTCACTTCTAGTGAATCACCCGGTATAAGCTTCTGTGTGTTCGTTACAAGGTATACATGTATTAAAAATGTCGTGGATGGCTTATGCTGCAGAATCATGGACCAAAGCTGTCGATTTTATGACGGCAGTGAGACGCCTGAAGCAGCATTTTTCGGCATTAATATTTGATGCAGAGCACGAGGCGATATATGGAAAAGGTGAATATAGCCCAGAGGAGTGCCTAAGCTATTGCCAAAAAGTATGAGTTAGGTGAAGCAATATGCGATAGTTACTTAAGCTATAAAATATGTGACGAATGTATTATCCGGAAACTAAGGGATGCAAAGTTGGAGCATTTTAGTCAAGAGTTACAAGCGTGGAAGAATGAAGAATCATCAGCATCCTCTTCCGGTGAAGAGTGTTAGTTTCGATGAATCCAATAATAAAACGTACATAATGGTGGCATGGCATTTTGCTTATTGGGCAGCAAGGAAAGTACCTATGTCTTCAGATCGTGAGCGGGTGCAGGTCAACAAGCGCTGAAACACTCCACATACGTCGTATGATTCCACAGATCAAGGAATCGGACGAAAGGAAAAGAAATGGTATAGACTTCTACCTCTCGCAGGTACTGTCCGGATACGTTTCTTTTTCTCATTCTTACACAGGATGGAATACGAACGAAAACACTGATGCTGGTATTGCAATTGCAAGGAGGACACTCGCGAGCAGACTCTGTTAAGATGTCCCGAATGGAATGGGGAACGGTTGATTCTCTTCAATAAAATTATAGAATGGCCTGAAGTGTAAATAATATGCGACTATCGGAAAGAAATTAGGAGGAAATAAGAGAATTCTGTAGAACAATACGAAAATATGTGGTTATACTTACAATTACACTGATATAAAAAATAATAATGTCTCGTAACGTTTTCTTTGTGATACCCTTTATTAGGGACATTCTTATCAACGTATGAATTTATTAATTTTGCCCACTCTGTATATCTAATTTTCATCTTATGCGATAACTTTTTAGATCTGGCAATGTAGCACAGCTCATCTGACATAACCAAACTTTTAAATGTAAACCTAACCTAACATTTTTTGTGGGTTTTTCGGATTAAAGTTAATTATTTGCTCACAATGTTAAAAGTTCTACCCATACTCCCTCATATATCAAGAAGACTAATTACCACAGGATCACAACTACTTTGGCACGTACCGGAGTGCCCAGAACTAGATTTGAAGTACCTGTGCAATTTAGAACATTTAGATGAAATTAATAGCAACATAAAAGCCCGAAAAGGCGTTGGCGATATAAGTCTCGTTTTAAAACTTAAAGAAAACCTAAGCAATCTCACATCCGTTGACCACAATTACGAAAAAGTTCGCAGACAATTTTATGACGAATTACTGAAAATTCCAAACCGTACTCACCCATCGGTCGCGCATCTCAACGAACCAATAACAGTCAGCACCACTGGGGAAAAGAAAACCTTCGATTTTAAGCCGAGAGAGTTTTACGAAATATGTAAACGTCTAAACTTCGTTCGAACAGATCAGCTGGGCAATGTGGCGGGTAGTCGAAGTTATTATTTACTCGGCGACATGGCGGAACTGGAGAAGGCGCTTATCAGTTATACTGTGTCGCATTTATTGGATGAGAACTTTGAGCTGGTGTCGGTTCCGGATATTTTGCATCGCGATATTATCGAAGCGTGTGGGTTGAATACGCACGGAGATCGAACGCAGGTTGGACGGATCGCGTAATTTTGAACACTACTCTGTAATTTGTAGGTTTACAGTTTGGACTCGGAAATGTTCGGGCCTGATTTGTGTTTGTCCGGTACGTCGGAGATGGCTTTGGCGGCAATGTACGCCAACGAGGTGATACCTGCCGGTCGTTTACCCGTGAAGCTGGCGGCCGTTAGCCGATGTTATCGAGCCGAAGCATCCAGCGTGGCGGAGGAACGAGGAATCTATAGGTAACGTGCCCCTTGTGCTAGAAAGAAGCTAACCGGTTGTTTAGGGTTCATCAATTCACCAAGGTGGAAATGTTTGCGATCTCGAAGCCCGAGGACTCCAACGGCATTTTGGAGGAGTTTCGATTAATAGAGGAAGGGAATTTCGCCTCGTTGGGCCTTCATTTGCGCACCTTAGACATGCCGCCGAATGAGTTGGGGGCACCCGCTTATCGAAAGTACGACGTTGAAGCGTGGTTACCTGGCCGAAATATGTATGGTGAAGTATCTAGTTGTAGTAACTGCACCGATTATCAATCGAGACGTTTAAACATCAAGTATAGTGATGGAGATTGTGTCGGTTACGTGCATACTTTAAACGGTACTGCTTGTGCCATACCGAGGATGCTAATCGCAATTATAGAGACTTTTCAGACTGATAAGGGTGTTATTAGTATACCGGAAGTGTTACGAAAATATATGAATAATAGGACTGTTATAGGTAAACAAACGGCGATTCCAGATTTAAAATTAATAAAGTATAAGAAATAAATAATTTATTTTCTTATTTATAATTACGAGAGGTGAATGAGAAACTTAATTTTATATGATGCTAATTAACATATAAGTATTAGTAAGCAACCAAAGAGTCCTTGGTGGGACTACAACTGAGTTTAACAAAACTAAAAGTTAGTTTCGAAGGCCGTGTGATTATATCACAATTACGTTACAAAGTAATAAATATTGTAGTCCTTGCAAATTTGATCAGTTTCACATTTATACATAGTACATGTCACATGTTGCTATAAATTAAATTGTTACTCGTAACTTAAATAATTTGCTACAAAAGTGTAGAGGGGCCCCAAGCAAATTTGTCGTAATTTTATAACAAAAACTCAGTGCCATTAGGCAATGAAAAAGTAGTGATTACGATGGGCTAGGCAAATATGTACTAATTTACAAGCAAAATTGCTCTATGGCCTTCTATACTTTCATATCATTGCTACACCTGCCTTGCAGAATTTAAAATTAAACTGACGTAATTATTAATTAATGGGAAAATAGTACATTTCTTTATAATATAATATTTACATATATTTACATTTAATTTTTTTAATTAAAAAATACACTTCACATCAAAAAATTGTATGGATTCCAATAGTACTAGAGTCACATCTTCCAATTTGTTTGTATGTGCCTCAATGCACACCGACAAATAGGAGGTCTTCAACATGTAGAAAATTCACAAAAGTACTTGATACACAAATTTTGATGTGCTTTAGGAATATTTTAAGTGCGTCGAATATAAAATTTTACAAACGAATTGAGCTGCACGTCCTTAAATCTGTCGGAGACGGTAGGTGCAGGCCGGGTACTAAGTAGTCTTGTATCGCATTCGCGTGCTGTGCTCTATGTACTAACCTTCTAGTAAAACTAGGAAATTACACGTTCCGTTGCTTATTGGCAATAATAACTAATGCTAGGGTACTACAAGAAATGCACCAAATAGAAAACGTCCATATGGCATTTAAGAAAAGTTATTCGATTGTAAAAAAAAAGTGAAAAATGGAATATAAAATTATATTATCTACTTGACTAGAATAACTTGGTTTATTAATCACACGTTTATGCATGCAGCCGTTTCACTATTGGACGGAAAAGTAAACGAAAGAGGAGTAGGAATTGTAGGTGGCGCGTTTGGCAGTCAAAAACGGCTGGCAAGTCAATTTAAAAACTATCCTAATAATTTGGCCTTTAAAAGTTGGTGTCGTAGTCGGATCTTCGACGGCCGTACCCGCTGTGACTACTGCCGGGGTGGTTACCATAGTACGTATTGTAGTAATAACCGTTCCACTCCGATCTCCAACTGTCGTAAATATTTGGCATGCTATTGTCGTGTAGTGACTCTGCCGATCTCTGAAAAAAAAGGCGTGAGTTGTCAAGTTCAACGAATGATCGCTTACCTTTTTAGGCAGTTTTGTTTCGTAGGGTTTATCGTTCCACACATCCTCCATGTTGTACAAATCGTCTGCGCCGTAATTATCTATTCCACCCATGTGGTTTTTGTTCAGTTCGTTTAACATCTCTTCTGTGAGAGTGGAGGGTTGCTTCTTTTTGGCATTTTTCTGTTTATTTACTATCTGTAATTGAAGACAATAAATTAAAGTCAGTGTTTTGTATTGTTTGGGTGAATTTTAATTAGGAATTGCAGTGTAAGACTGGATTTTTGTAGTGCAAACGGTTTAGGGGCCGTATTATCACACATATTTTCGGATGGTGAAAGACCGATTCGCAGTAGGTAACAGTTCATAGTTACTTAATATATGTGCTAATAAAAATAATAATGGACTATTTGATCTGATTCTGAGGTTTCGGTTCATTTCACTTAGCGTACGTAATCGTCCGTTGTGTGTAAATTCAAATACGCATTTTTTCCGGTAGTCAGCCCTTGTTTCCATTTTTTGTTTCCGATTGCTGTCCAAAGTTGGTGTTCACGCAATTAGTTTCAAGTTATAGAAGAGGAGGTCCCAATGAAGGTAAGTAAATGAGCGGGAAGATAGAAGGTTGCACCAATTGCGATGATCTAAAGGTATAGTGGGTTCACTTTACCTAGCCTAATGTAGCTAATCAAAGAATTTTCACACTTCTGCCAGTTTTCCAAGTTAAATATCCTTGTGCGTAAGTATACCTATACAGTGTGTAAATTTGAACTCTGAGTACCTATACAAATTTTCTGCCCATGAAGATCATATGTTCGATTCTAAAATGTAACATGTAGGTACACGTCAAATGCCCCTTAAGATATGCCACCAGTCTTACCTAACAATTTGAATTACTTTTTCAACTGTTTTTCAATAAATGCCATTATCTGCATTAATTATTAAGTAAAGATTATTATATCACTAATAAAATGTATGCAAAAGAAAAACAAGTTAAAAAGTAATCGTAAACGATTTACATAAAGCGCATTTCCACTTTCATTCATTTCCCATTTGTAAGATGCAACTTCTGTTAAAATCGTAAAAATCCGGCCACAAATATGAAAGATAGCGTTGCACATGAGCAATCCATTTTTGACATGCTATTTCAATTTCAGTTTATAAGAAGAATTTCATTTCAATGCTTTTCTAAATAAGAAAGTTGGAAATGCGCATGCGTAAACCTAAATTTTGAAACTAAGTTAGATTTCCCTTTGTTCCAAGCGCCAAAGTATCAAATTTCACTTAAATGCTTCCATAGATAAAAAAGTTGGCACTGCGCATGGGCAAAATAAAATTTTTAAACTGGCGCTAGATTTTCCTTTATTCCAAGCGCCTATGTATCAAATTTCATTTAAATTCTTCCATAAATAAAAAAGTTGGCACTGCGCATGCGCAAAACCAAATTTTGAAATTGGCGTTTGATTTTCCTTTATTCCAAGTGCCTATGTATCAAATTTCATTCAAATACTTTTATAAGTAAAAAAGTTTGCAATTCGGTTTATAAATGGTCGAGATGCGAAAAGGGCACTGTGAATTTTGAGTCGATTCGATTCAACTTTTGGCATTGCGTATTATATGGCTAAAGCTATGCCCATATTGAATTTCATGCAATTCAGTTCATAACTAACGGAGATGTAAAAGCGATCGAACATTTCTAAACAAAGTTATCGTTCACACGGACAGATAGATGGACAGACAGACAAAGGAACAGACGGACAGACCAACCGGCAGGCGACAGATAGCAATGCAAAATTATAAACGATCTCTAGGATCGTTAATAAACGGCAAAAGTGTAAAATTATGGAACATGTAAAAAACGGTTTTTTGTTTTTTTTACAATAACTTTTTTTGTAAGCGGTACAGAAAAAATTCCTTCCTTGGTACAAGACTCGACACCATAACGAACCAAATAGCGAAAAAAGTAGAACAATAGCTCTTAAGATAAAGAACTATAGTAGCGTCGCAACGATTGCCCGAACGGACGGACAAAGTGGCCACAATAGCGCATTTTTGTGTTTATTTTTGTAGAAATGCGCTAAAAAGGGACTTAAGCGTCTGGATGCCAATTTGAAAGAGAAAATCACTGGCGCAAACAGAATTCAGCTATCTCTAATCGTTTGGCCGCTAGGGGGCGCTTCCGAATTTAGTCGATTTCCATAATGCCCCATAACTTTCTTATTATTAAAGATAATTGATTTTGGCAAAATCTTTCTTAGAGTACTTTTTTATGTAGAATCCATCTGAATGGAGTTTTTATACAGGGTGTTTTGTTTTTCTTATACGACCCTAAACTATATTTTTTCATATGGACCAATCTATACAGCGTGGCAAGTTGACGGCGGAACATAGGGAACCTAAAGAAAAAGTAAAAATACGCCCGGATAGATACTTAAAATCGCCATTAGATGTCACCAAAAAAGCGTGCATAAGCCCTTTTTTAAAAGTATAAAAGTCAAATTAATAAATTCGTTGGCCATGATTTACCTACCGCATTTGTTACCTAATTCTTTGATTTAACTGTCATCTGTAATTATTTCATCCTTTTGTGGTTGAAGTGAGATGATAGTCAAAAGACCGATTTTTTGTAGTAGGTACCTAGCAAGTGTGACACATCACTCCATGGCCAACCAGTTTTTACCAATTTTTAGGATTTTTTATTTAATTTTTAGGCTTGCATAAGACCTTACAGTTGCGTATTTTTATGTTATCTGATGGATATTTTAGTTATCTATCCGAAGATGTTTTTATTTTTTCTGTAGGATGAAATGGGGAGCAGGAATTACCGAAAATGTCTTTTCCCATGTTATTTCCCTATGTTCCACTATCAACTTGGACGCTGTATATTTTAGAGTTTTTGAATAAAGGGTAAAATTTTCTAAATTTGGATGTATCACTTGTTATATTTTAATATTAAATATGATTTGCCATTGCAATATTGCATTTTATACACTAACATATTTATATTGCACACATCTAGGTTTCCATGGCGAACAAAAGATGGTAGGATTGTGTAAAAAGACAATTTCTTGGTTATTCGGAAATGTTTATTAGTTTCCAAATATTTTTAAGTTCAAATAATACACAAAAAACAAAGAACGTGAAAACACATGCAAATAAAACAAATAAGTCATATAATATACAGGGTGGCAATTTGAAAACTTACCATCCCCCATGTCTTAGTAAATACACGAGATATTTTCAAAAATCAAAATCTGTGTCGGTAATTCGGAGGGGGAATCACAATGACATAGTTGGCGACGCACCCCCTCCAACCCCCTGCGCCCCAGCCACCCCAACTTTTAAATCATAAGCAGTGACCCCCCATGTGTGATACGTCGTTGGAATGCTCTGAAGAAATGCTTTCCAACCATACCAAATAGCATTACATTTAGGTTAGTAATTATCGTGCAAATGTGGTTGCTTGATCTTTTATTTATCACTATTTGTATTGCTATCTAGAAGATAGTAGTACAGAAAGCGGATAAAGGTATAAAAAGACACATTCCTTCACCCATAGCAGACATGAAAAATACACAAAATAAATATTAATAGCCTTTTTTCTTCTTAATTTAACCCATAAGCCAATAAAGAAAAACATTTTGAACATTTTATGACATAAAAGCCAGCTTTAGAAAATGTATCATATTAGTTTATTTTTTGATTTGCACGATAATTACTAACCTAAATGTAATGCTATTTGGGTTGGGGTGGCTGGGGCGCAGGCGGTTGGAGGGGGTGCGTTGCCAACTATCTCATTGTGATTCCCCCTCCGAATTAATATTTTGATTTTTTTAAATATCTCGTTTATTTATTAAGACATGGGGGATGGTAAGTTTTCAAATTGCCACCCCGTATAAATAAATAATACAGGTAACCAAGAAACAGTCGTTTTAAACAATCCTCCAATCTTTTGATCGCCATGGAAACGTAGATGTCGACAATAAAAACATTTTAATGTATAAAATGCAATATTGTAAATAATATTTAATATAAATACAGGGTGTCTTAATTTGAGTAGAATAACATGGCTATCTTGGTTATTATTATACTTACAAATTCGGTTAAATTGGCAAAGTTGTGTAGTTTTTGATGCTAATGGATATTCCGATGCAATATTTTGAAAAAATTAATCGTTTCGTAGATAATTAGAAAAAGTGAAAATCGCCATTTAAAAAAAATTCAAATATTCCATGCCTGCGTCGATGGTGACAATAAACGAACGAATTTGGTTCCAATCACAAGCAGCCATGGAATTATTGCCATACGAAATACATTGTAAACTTCGTGGCAAAAATGAAAAGGTGTTTAGTATCACTGGTTTTGTAATTTTTTTCTCTATCGAGTGACGTAAAAATCCAATATGGCGTCAATTGAATTTATCCCATCGAATCTTGCCTCAACAACAATCTAAACCATGGAAGCGCATCTCCGGTGCTGAGCAAAAGAGGAGAATGCAGGCCAGGCTAGCCCAAAAGGGTCAAACCACTTCCCATGACCACCCTGACCCAGAGACAGGCCTGGCCGGACATGGCTACTATTAGAGCCGCCTCCCCGTCCAGCATTCTTAATTTCATCTCACGCGTGGGATGGCCTGAGTGACGTTGACGGGTCGAACAACTCTAGTCAGGGAGGTAGTACAAAAGGCCCGAATTTGAGGCCTAGGTACGCGTAAACACTGTCCACCCTCCATTTTTTGTTAATTTTCTGGGAACTGATCTATGAGGGGTGCAAATTTTAGATAGAACGCCCTGTTGCATTAAATGTGAGCTAACTTCCTGTAAGTGTGAATTCTAAATGAAAACAAGACCTTATTCATTGCTCTGATGTGTTCGATCCGTTCCTCTTCGATTTCAGCAACGGCCTTCAGCTCCGGATTCTGTTCGAGCAAATTGACAATTTTGCTGTTCAATGAGTCGTTACGTTTTCTACACGTTGTAATATCGCCTTGCACATTACCCACTTGACGATCTAAACGATTTAATGTATTCGTAATTCGGATGCGACTCTTGGCCTTCTCCGCGCTGTCCGTGCAGAAGCCGCTAAGTCGCGCGTCCGTGTCCTGCTTTAGCTGCTTTCTATGGCCAATCATCTCTTTCACTCCTTCAAATTGGAGCGCTTGTAATTCGTATTCTTTTCTCTTCGAGTAAAGAGCTACTAGTTCTTCTTTTATTTTCGTATCACAGTTGGCACTGACTGTTACTGTTGTATTATGGGCCACCGGATCATTCACTGCCCCTTGTCCACAACTGCAGACCTTTTCTGAAAGCTGAAACACAAAGTATTACTTAATTAACAATATCAAAGCATTGCCACATAAAAAAAAAGCAGAAGTATGCAGTATATCTACAAGCAATGGAAATAAAAATATGGAAGTGGTTACGAATTCAAATGAAAAAAATTTTTCGTGTGTGTTTATAAACTTAGTAGATTTGGAGTTTCTTATTATTTTGGTCAAGCAGTGAGGTTATTTATAAAATAAATAATTTTAAAAATAACGCGATTAAATATTGTTATTATGGGCTTTTGAAGTCATTTTCACAGACGAATAGGGGGGGGACAGTCTCATTTATTTAATTAAGTAGTCATGAAATTCTGTGCGGCATTTTAACATTTTGGTCATCTTTTGGTGTTCATAGTTGTTTTTAATGTCTTGGTAAAATCCCATTGTAGTTGATGACTCTCCTGAAGTCATCAAGCACAACGGGATTTTACCATGATTTTAATATTTTTACTCCTGTGTGACTCATATCCAGGTGAGTTACACGATAGTATCTACATGAGGTTTGGCAAAATTATAGCAAAGTTCTGAGTTTTGGAAATGCAAACAGTAATTTTTTTACTGGTAGCTTCTTAATGTTTCTTCACATTGTACACGTACAGGGTGGTTCAAACTTGTGGCTCACCATTGATATCTCTGTAACAGTGAAAGATACAGTATAGGTTATTATATATTGTATGGGATATCGGTGTCATTCGTAAGCGCAACCTTGTGTGGGTGTTATAGATGTTTTTATCTGGTTACCTTACTGTAAATTAAAATTCCGAATATTCACATCTTGTTTTAAATTAAATTTTTTATTGTAACACAACGAAGTTGAGGTAAAGCTTATGTGCTCGTGTTTCCGTCTGTCCGTCCGTCCGTCCATCCGTTCCATCGAGATCTCGGTCCCTGGGCCACTTAGAGACTTCGGGTTTTCGCTAATTGATAGCCGCTATGGTCTATATTTGCCCATTTCGATCAGTTTCGTATTTTCCATATTTTGCGCACACGGCGGAATGCCAACTTTCATATTTATGGAGATATTTCTTTGAAATGTTAACCACAGACGCATCTAGTTCCGACTCACTTTTGCTGGACACAATTTTATTATGTAGGAGGCTAAGCGGGATATCTCGTTTATCCCAATCATAAAATGCTTAATTACAAACAAATCTAAATTAGATAAATGTGTGATGGTTACAATGTAAATATGCCTGGATAAGTAGGTGCATATTATATTTGAAGATTTGCTAAAAGTATCGTTTTCAGAAATTATGCTAAGAAAAAAGACGCTTTTGCAATTATTAATTAAATCCGAAAATCTGGAAAATGTATTGGTTAGCGCTGGTTAAAAAAAAGCAAAGGGAATATTGTGTACAACTTTTAAATTATTTCTTTCATTGTAACGTCCTGTCTGTAATAGAATCTACCTTGTCTGGAATGACACCCACGTACTACAAATGTAATTTTATCCCAATGATAGTGAGGAGTATTGAGTAGGTCATGTTTATGTGTCTCGTGTTTAGACAATAATCACTCTTTGTATTTATGATATGATTCGAACTCGTACGAAGACGGCTTCGGATGAATCAGTTACGTTCTTAACTTTGAAAGCCCCCTATAAATATTTTTATGGAACTACTTAAACGCGAACAAAGATCATACTACACTAGATAGCCAGCGTATATGCAAGAGTTGTTTCGCGTTTAAGTAGTTCCATAAAAATATTTATAGGGGGCTTTCAAAGTTAAGAACGTAACTGATTCATCGGAAGCCGTCTTCGTACGAGTTCGAATCATATATAAATACAAAGTGATTATTGTCTAAACACGAGACACATAAACATGACCTACTGAACACTCCTCACTATCATTGGGATAAAATTACATTTGTAAGTGGGCGTCATTCAAGACGAGGTAGATTCTATTACAGTCAGGACGTTACAATGAAAGAATTAATTTGAAAGTTGTACCCAATATTCCCTTTGCTTTTTTTTAACCAGCGCTAACCAATACATTTTCCAGATTTTCGGATTAAATTAATAATTGCAAAAGCGTCTTTTTTCTTAGCATAATTTCTGAAAACTTTTAGTTTCACGTATCTACGATACTTTAGCAAATCTTCAAATATAATATCACAGATTTAAATATACTATAAATCTGTGATAATATGCACCTACTTATCCAGGCATATTTAAATTGTAACCACACATTTATCTAATTTAGATTTGTTGTAATTAAGCATTTTATGATTGGGATAAACGAGATATCCCGCTTAGCCTCCTACATAATAAAATTGTGTCCATCTAAAGTGAGTCGGAACTAGAAGCGTCTGTGGTTAAAATTTCAAAGAAATATCTCCATAAATATGAAAGTTGGCATTGCGCAGTCTGCGCAAAATATGGAAAATGCGAAACTGATCGAAATGGGCAAATATAGACCATAACGGCTATCAATTAGCGAAAACCCGAAGTCTCTAGGTGGCCCAGGGGCCGAGATCTCGATGGAACGGATGGACGGACGGACGGACATACGGAAACACGAGCACATAAGCTTTACCTCAACTTCGTTGTGTTACGATAAAAAATTTAATTTAAATCAAGATGTGAATATTCGGTATTTTAATTTACAGTAAGGTAACCAGATAAAAACATCTATAACACCCACACAAGGTTGTGCTTAGGAATGACACCGATATCCCATACAATAGCCCTTTATTCTAAAAATAACTGTGCTTTGCCATTTCGCGCGTCTTCTTACCCCGCCAGGTAGTTTGTACTATTCTCATAAAAACATAGCCGCTGGAGGACGCAGTCGACTTATTTGGCGGGACGAATTATGAGAGTCTAAAATTTATACAGCGCTGTCTATCTAGTGTAGTATGATCTTTGAGTTTAGTAAAATCAAACTACAAAATACAAGATAGTTCATAATACCTGTTGTAGTTCTAATACTATCAACTTAGTAGTTTGACTGTAACAAAGTAGCTCTACTGTTTGATATGAAACTCCTCAAGCACGTTGTTTTTGGTTAATTAGCAATTAATTCATTTTTTACTCATTTTATAGTCTTAATTAATTTTAAATCATTTGGAATTTAATACGATGGAAGAACCTAACGAAACTTTTGACGACATAGAAGTGGTCTATTTAGATGAACTCGAAGAAATTGATGATATTGATCTAAATGAGGATGCTCAGGATGAAGGGGATTATGCACAAGCAATTGATTTAGCGCACTTAACGTTTTCGAAGCATCCAACCTCAGTCTTTACAGGAGCGTTTAGCAGAAGCGGGACATTAGCGGTTACCGGTGGTGAAGATGACATGGGTTACGTTTGGTCCACAGAAACCGGCGAAGTCCTTTTGGAATGCACCGGGCATAAGGATTCAGTAGTTGAAGCTAGTTTTAATTTTAATGACCAATTTGTCGCCACTGGTGACATGAGTGGATTAATACAAGTTTGGGATGTTCATAATAAGAAACTGGTTTGGTGCTACGAAGGAGATGACATGGAGTGGCTACTATGGCATCACATGGCTAATGTTCTTATAGCAGGCTGTCAGTCTGGAGATATCTACGTGTGGCAAATTCCGCAGGGAAATTGTAAGGTGCTGCCATCACACGGGACATCTACACATAGTGGCAAAATACTAGCAGATGGCAAACGATTGTTAGCCGGTTATGGCGATGGCCAATTACGTTTGTGGGATTTAAAAAGTGGCGAAATGTCATGGCAATTAACTGCGAATATTCCTTTGTTGGCAATTACATCTCTAGACATTACGGATGATGCAAACTTGTGTATCGTGGCCCCTTCTGCACAACTGTTTAAAGTAGCAGATGGTACCCAAACTGCGTCGTATCTTACTGCTGACGAAACCGAAGTGGAGGTGGTTGCTTTTAACACTGAGTCAGGATTGCTAGCCACTGGTGCAATATCAGGCAAACTGTGCGTTTGGGACTATAAAAAAAATAATCTAAGACACGAAACAAAGTTTGATACTTCTATAACCACAATTAAATGGGGAGTCGATGATAAAATGTTTGTTGGTTGTACAGATGGTTGTATTTATGTTTGTGATACACGATCTGGTACTTTAGTTGAAGTTTTAACAGGTCATAATGCAAACATTTTAAGTTTATCATTAACGAAGGATTGTACTGATCTTCTTAGTACATCCGATGATGGAACTGCTAAAATTTTTAAAACAAAAAGTAGTTAAATATTTTTATTAGCGATAATTCAATGGAAGTAACCATTTGTGTACATATGTAATTATTTTTTAATAAATACTATCGGCTTAATCAATTTCAAGTTCTTTAATACATACATAAATTAAAAAAATGGTCAAAACAGAACCATTTAAAAAAAAAATGTTTAAAAAAAAATTGACATGCTTTAGGCAAAAGTATCTTCACTTTCTTGCATATTATCGTCTACTGAAGTAATGGTCGAGTTGTAATGCTCCCCCAATCGATATAAATGCTTGTGATACGTCAGAATTAAGGGTGGACCTTCGTACTGTTCGGCTTGGATAGTTAAAGGGCCCGAAGCTTGAATAACTTTAATGGGGCACTTTAAAACGCTCGACAGGGCAGTAAGTTCCAACTGTCCTCCCCACAATTTAGTATTAGCTACATCTTTGCAATACTTCTCAAACTTGTCTTCTCCTATAAGTTCATCGTCGTCATCGTTATACATGAATGGAAGAAACTCCTCTTTATTGTCGCGTATAAATGAAGCAGTAAGTTTACGTAGCTTCGAAACATTCGAGCTGACTCGGCCCGTCACCTCCAGTTGGTGATTAATGGCGCAATACAAGCAATTACCATCCGCGGGTATATTAAAAATTTGCAGTCCTTCATTTTGTAGCAGTTCTTTAATGGTATTTAACTCGACGACACGTGGCCCTTGCCGATGATTGACTTCTTCCTCTGCTATTCTCTTCTCACGCTCCTTGTTTTCGGTTTCTTTTTTCGTTCTCCTTTTTTGTGCTCTGGAGATCTTAGTGGGTACATCTCCATTGACTACCTCATTAATTGATGAAAGCTCGGATGAAACTGTATCATTGGCAGCTACGTTGTTCAACTCCAGCGCTTGCTCTGCATCCAGTTCTTGTTCTAATTTCGATATCATTTCTGTAACTTCCTTTTTTTTCTTTTTATCGCCTTTAACTACACCTTTTTTTAAAGATTGTATCTGGGCTTGTAGGTCTTTTCGTTCTTGTCGATGTTTTTTGAGCAATTCTTCTTCGTTTAAAGGTGATTTTTCAATTACATCTTCGACTACCTCCATAATTTAATTAATAAAAAAGTTACTAGTTTAAAAAAAGGATTGAAATTTAAGGACACTCTTTAGGTTAAAGACCTGTAGAAGCATATATATAAGAGAAGTATATATATGTGTAGAAGCAGAAGCTCTACGGTCATCGAGACACATGTTATAACGAATTTCGGCACCGTTGCCGCTGTGCAGTAAAAGACGCATCTCCTAACGAATTTTTTACAAGATACATGAGAGCATTGCTGTCAGAAACATTATATAGGTTAAAAACATGTTTTGGGAACAATGGGTCAGGCAAGTAGGTACCAAGATTCTATGAGGGTGAAATACACAAAATGTGACTCAACTTTGGTGAAATAAAATCCTTCTCTTAAGAGCAAGATGGATAATAATTACTTTTGTAAGGCAAATTCAATGTTACGACAAAATATGTGAAAATTAGTGAATCGTAACTCATATATCACACATAGATCCTAAACCGAAGAGTTTTTATTAGCAAAATCTCGCCCCCACGAGATATGTAATTCGCCCCTCGTTCGGGGTTTCAGAGTTGACAGTTGAATGTCGAGATCAGCACCGCGGCGTTGAATGCCGTAATCCATTTTTGGTTATACAGTTTTTGCCACCCCCGTGACCGTCTCTTCAAGGCGAAAATGTTAGTTTTTCGATCTGGAGTTTTATTGTCTTAGATAATCCTTATCATATTTAGTTACTTTGGCATTACTTTTTGTACAGAGAAAAAAACACCTTAGAACCTGTCTTTAGACTATACAGTATGTATACTACAGATACTATGCGATCAAAAGAGATGCTGTGGAGTCACCTTTGGAATTTTTGTTTGCATGGGAAATCGCCGTATTTAACTTGAACTCGACGTCAATTCTTTTTTGATCGCCCGTTACATTTACATTATGTATAAGTATAGTGTATCTAAGGAATAGGTACATAGTAAAGGATTGTTTTAAGAATTTTATTGCAAAATTTGATTAAATACCTACTGACAAAACAGGGTTTAATAATTAACAAATATAAATGGCAATACATTAAATAACTTTAGATATACTTATGGCAGCTTTGCATCCCATTTTGACCAATTCTGAAAACGCTTTATAGAATGGTGCTTGTTCAGCACCGTGATCAATTCCAATATCGTGATGTTCCTGTTCCTCGTCCCTAAACTGCCTTATAGTTTCCAAAATTTCTTTATTCGTATTTGGATCCTCCATAAGCTGTCTTAACTGATCATTGTAATGCTCTACGATGACAGTTTCGACAGCAACTGTACACGCCATGGCAGCTTTATCCCCTAAAAGTGCAGAACCTGCTCCCAAAGCAAACCCGGCAATGTTCCATATGGGCACCATGACGGTGGGACGTACTCTATATTTCACTATAAGTTCCTCAAACTTCGCACGGTGCGCCTTTTCTTGATCCCACATATGCTGTATCAACGGACCTTTTTCGGTATGTCCGAGCACAAACATTTGCCCCGCATAAATTCGATCAGCTCCCAATTCGCCTGCATGATCAACACGTACTATCGAGTGCAAATCGGCATTTGTAGAACAATTTCTTATAACCCTATGCCAACCCTTTAGGGTGGATGTTCTCAACTGGCTCAACATTTATTGACAATTTTCTCTGTAAAAACGCAAATGTGTTATTACGAAAAAACGTTGAAAAACTGCTTAAATGTTCTTCAAGAAGAAACTAAAGGTAAAATCACATAATTTTCTCTTCTTACATTCAATCAATGGGAAACCTAACCTAAAAATTTGTTTATTTATGGCGCGTTTTTAGAGTTGCTGCATTTTCATACGAAAGTACCCTGTGTTGATATAGAGGCAAATAATCCGCAATGGTCATGGAGTATTTACAGAAAATATGTTGCAAAAAATATGCCGGTAGTGATAAAAAATGCTTGCAGAGATTGGAGAGCAAGGAAGCTGTGGAATATCGATTATTTTTTGTGAGTGCAAGTCTGTGATTTGTGTGTAAGTCTTGGTGTTGTTCAACTAACACTGTTTAAGTACTTTCTTCAGCACATTTGTTTCGATTAAGTAGCACTTCACTTGAATGATTTTTAAACAGGGCATCTAGGTACTGTTTCGCTCCTAGGAAAAAGTTTTTGTGGTTTAGCTAGATAGCTCGTTTAAGAGTACGGGCGGTTTGTATTAGTACCTCTTCGTGAGTACTTATAGTGTAATTCAAGGTGTAATTACTTTCAAACCTTTCAGAGTTAATCTGTGTAAAAAATTAACATTTTCTGTGTATATACCTACCTATTACAATATAGTGCTTTAATTAGGTATTTATATATTAGGGGAGCTAGCTCTAAATCCACTGAACGAGAGTGATCAAAATTTTAACCGATGGGAGTTCCACTATGGCCTACCCCGAGTATGCTAAAATCGACCGTCTACCACCTCAAGTCAAGGCTTTTGTTTACAGACTAAATTACTAAATGTACTCCCAATCACTATGCAGTGTTTCTTTTTTAAATTTTTTCTCAAATTATAAGATATCTTATAATAATAAGATAATCCTAACATTCTATAAAGACAAAGAAAGCAGAGCCAGTGTAGAAACATTTTGCTTTTATAAAACATTTAAACAAATTAAAATATTACAGGCAAAAAATACCAGACAAGGATGTAACGGTAGCGATAACTCCCAATGGATACGCGGATGGTGTGATTGCTGAAAATAACACCGATTTCTTCGCGATGCCCGAAGAAAGAACAATGAGAATGTCCGAGTTCTTGAGCAATATGACCGCCCCTAAGTAAGATGAGTGTGCACAGATGTATGAATTCTAGAATATTCGTTTTGCAGGAAAAACTTTGTATGTTACATTCAAAAGCAGAATTCAAATCTCTTGGAGGACTTCAAAGAGCTAATTAATGATGTAGACATCGAATTAAAGTGGGCCAAGGACATTTTTGCTAAAAGTCTAGACGCCGTGAACTTCTGGATGGGAGATGAAAGAGCAGTTACAAGCAGTGAGTATCAAAATGCAGCTCCTATCAGAGTAAAAAGTTATAGTCCCCTTCCTTTGAAGGCTTATTTTATAACACTGTATGAGTGAATTTCTATAGATACCATCAATTTTGGATCTTAAATATTTGATTTGCAATTGGAATTATAATAACATTTGAGAACTAAAGTTTTTACTTCACTAGCAGGTTATTCACACTTGGTTTTTCAGTGCACAAAGATCCCTATGAGAATATCTACTGTGTAATTAGTGGATATAAGGATTTTATACTAATTCCACCGACAGACTTGCCTCACGTACCTTACAAATATTATCCAGTTGGGACGTTTAAAAATGTTAGTACGGACCACTACGAAATTGAACCAAAATTAAGAAATGGTGGCGGCGATTGTGACCATTTCATACCAAAACCACAAATTAGAGGTTGTCAAGAAATAGAAACCAAATTGGAAAATTCCAAATATGAAATGTTAAATTGGGTATCCATCGATCCTTCAAGACCAGACACAGACTTATACCCACAGTTTAGAAATGCGAACGTTTATAAAGTTAGAATAAATGAAGGGGATTGTTTATACTTGCCTAGTTTGTGGTTTCACCATGTACAACAAAGCCATGGTTGCATCGCTGTAAATTATTGGTACGATATGGATTTTGATTTAAAGTATTGCTATTATAAAATGTTGGAATGTTTATCTACATAAACCTACATACTGTGTAGTTTTTTATTTCTTATAACTTCCTTAAATATACAGTCTGCATTTCACACAAATGGATGCCGAAAAGGTATAACAAGAGCACGTATGGAGGGGGGGGGGGGGGCTAGCTTAACATTAATTAAACTGGAACCGCTATGAATGTAGTCTTCCTGGGAAATACAAATTGAACCATCACCCATCCTTTGAATTTTCAATCCTAGCTAAAATTTTGCATTACTGGAAAGTTTCATTGAGAACAGGAATATATTTTTGCAAGTATTTTTCATCCCTGCTAACTACCAGGCCATCATCCAAGTCAATGTTGTTCTAAAGTTCACTCAAAAAACTGGTGAATGTCTTATTTCAGCATCTAAAAGCTTGGTGTAGTCCATAAGTCCAACTCTCCATAAAGGAAAGCACTTTT
>NW_022170510.1:12766984-12786741 GCF_008802855.1 Photinus pyralis | reverse complement strand
GTGCAGTTACTACAACTAGATACTTCACCATACATATTTCGGCCAGGTAACCACGCTTCAACGTCGTACTTTCGATAAGCGGGTGCCCCCAACTCATTCGGCGGCATGTCTAAGGTGCGCAAATGAAGGCCCAACGAGGCGAAATTCCCTTCCTCTATTAATCGAAACTCCTCCAAAATGCCGTTGGAGTCCTCGGGCTTCGAGATCGCAAACATTTCCACCTTGGTGAATTGATGAACCCTAAACAACCGGTTAGCTTCTTTCTAGCACAAGGGGCACGTTACCTATAGATTCCTCGTTCCTCCGCCACGCTGGATGCTTCGGCTCGATAACATCGGCTAACGGCCGCCAGCTTCACGGGTAAACGACCGGCAGGTATCACCTCGTTGGCGTACATTGCCGCCAAAGCCATCTCCGACGTACCGGACAAACACAAATCAGGCCCGAACATTTCCGAGTCCAAACTGTAAACCTACAAATTACAGAGTAGTGTTCAAAATTACGCGATCCGTCCAACCTGCGTTCGATCTCCGTGCGTATTCAACCCACACGCTTCGATAATATCGCGATGCAAAATATCCGGAACCGACACCAGCTCAAAGTTCTCATCCAATAAATGCGACACAGTATAACTGATAAGCGCCTTCTCCAGTTCCGCCATGTCGCCGAGTAAATAATAACTTCGACTACCCGCCACATTGCCCAGCTGATCTGTTCGAACGAAGTTTAGACGTTTACATATTTCGTAAAACTCTCTCGGCTTAAAATCGAAGGTTTTCTTTTCCCCAGTGGTGCTGACTGTTATTGGTTCGTTGAGATGCGCGACCGATGGGTGAGTACGGTTTGGAATTTTCAGTAATTCGTCATAAAATTGTCTGCGAACTTTTTCGTAATTGTGGTCAACGGATGTGAGATTGCTTAGGTTTTCTTTAAGTTTTAAAACGAGACTTATATCGCCAACGCCTTTTCGGGCTTTTATGTTGCTATTAATTTCATCTAAATGTTCTAATTGCACAGGTACTTCAAATCTAGTTCTGGGCACTCCGGTACGTGCCAAAGTAGTTGTGATCCTGTGGTAATTAGTCTTCTTGATATATGAGGGAGTATGGGTAGAACTTTTAACATTGTGAGCAAATAATTAACTTTAATCCGAAAAACCCACAAAAAATGTTAGGTTAGGTTTACATTTAAAAGTTTGGTTATGTCAGATGAGCTGTGCTACATTGCCAGATCTAAAAAGTTATCGCATAAGATGAAAATTAGATATACAGAGTGGGCAAAATTAATAAATTCATACGTTGATAAGAATGTCCCTAATAAAGGGTATCACAAAGAAAACGTTACGAGACATTATTATTTTTTATATCAGTGTAATTGTAAGTATAACCACATATTTTCGTATTGTTCTACAGAATTCTCTTATTTCCTCCTAATTTCTTTCCGATAGTCGCATATTATTTACACTTCAGGCCATTCTATAATTTTATTGAAGAGAATCAACCGTTCCCCATTCCATTCGGGACATCTTAACAGAGTCTGCTCGCGAGTGTCCTCCTTGCAATTGCAATACCAGCATCAGTGTTTTCGTTCGTATTCCATCCTGTGTAAGAATGAGAAAAAGAAACGTATCCGGACAGTACCTGCGAGAGGTAGAAGTCTATACCATTTCTTTTCCTTTCGTCCGATTCCTTGATCTGTGGAATCATACGACGTATGTGGAGTGTTTCAGCGCTTGTTGACCTGCACCCGCTCACGATCTGAAGACATAGGTACTTTCCTTGCTGCCCAATAAGCAAAATGCCATGCCACCATTATGTACGTTTTATTATTGGATTCATCGAAACTAACACTCTTCACCGGAAGAGGATGCTGATGATTCTTCATTCTTCCACGCTTGTAACTCTTGACTAAAATGCTCCAACTTTGCATCCCTTAGTTTCCGGATAATACATTCGTCACATATTTTATAGCTTAAGTAACTATCGCATATTGCTTCACCTAACTCATACTTTTTGGCAATAGCTTAGGCACTCCTCTGGGCTATATTCACCTTTTCCATATATCGCCTCGTGCTCTGCATCAAATATTAATGCCGAAAAATGCTGCTTCAGGCGTCTCACTGCCGTCATAAAATCGACAGCTTTGGTCCATGATTCTGCAGCATAAGCCATCCACGACATTTTTAATACATGTATACCTTGTAACGAACACACAGAAGCTTATACCGGGTGATTCACTAGAAGTGAGGACAATTTGAATTTCCCGCAAATCAAATAAATTATGAAGTTGGTACTAACTGATGATCATTTATTTAATTGCAGTGGTGTATCATCATGCTTTCAGTAAATCGTTTACTTATTTATAATCTTCAAATACTGCTTCTGTTTTACCACAAATTATAAACTAACACTAGACACAGTCACGTTTCTTACATATTTTAGTGCATCAACTCCAAAAATTGTCCAAAATGGAAAAAGTAATAAACCGCAAATGGCACACAACAATTAACGGCGACACTGGTTTCTTAAATGACAGTCATGACAGAAAAAAATGCCTAACGAAATTCAAACCGTCAATCTAATAATGCAAAAAATACTACAACCTTACGCTCGAAATTCAAATGATCATCACTTCTAATGAATCACCCGGTATAAGTATCCATCCTCCCACCACATCATTAACGTCTTATTTATAATCGAACCTAGTACAGAATGACCTTGAAGACAGCTATCACCGCTCAGAACCTCTTTAGTTTCGACAAGAACCCCTACTTGGCAAACCGTTTGACCTTGATTCATGTTTGACCTTCAGTGACATTGATTCAGCAGAGTTTCAAACCCACGTCTACGTTTGACCTTCCAGTGACATTGATTTAGCAGAGTTTCAAACCCACGTCTGCGTTTGACCTTCCAGTGACATTGATTTAGCAGAGTTTCAAACCCACGTCTACGTTTGACCTCCCAGTGACATTGATTTAGCAGAGTTTCAAACCCACGTCTACGTTTGGCCTTCCAGTGACATTGATTTAGCGGAGTTTCAAACCCACGTCTACGTTTGACCTTCCAGTGACATTGATTTAGCAGAGTTTCAAACCCACGTCTACGTTTGACTTTCCAGTGACATTGATTTTGAACCGGCCATACTATGCTACTTGTGACGTTAACTTCCCTCTTGAAACAAATCGGAATGTTTCATCCAATTAGGTACCTGAGTATGGCAATGCGATAAAGCAATCAACGCTCCGCTACAGGATGCTATCTTCAGTCACGTAGGCAGACTTTACGCGGAATTATCTTATCTGAAGTACAGCATGCATTTTCTACTCTTCAAATCCTTTTCTAATTCAAAGGATGACCTATTCGCCAAAAATTTAACAAAAGTGCCAAAATAGTTACTTATTTATTCGGAAATTTCATGTAAAGGTCTAAGCCATGTGTCTGTCACGGGGACTAAAACTTCGAACCGGAATATCGCGAAAATGGAGTGTCGGAAAATGATTCTCTCAAAGGAAAATGGGAGGCCTGCACGAGATGTCAATGGAATCAAAATTACAAACTCGAATATCACGAAAACGTTCTGGAAGAGAGCACTCTAAAAGGAAAATTGAAAATATCATAATGATCTCAAGACTAATATTAGTATCGTTTGATACTGTACATAATTGAAGAAGTGGCAACGTTGTAAAACCTAACCTACACAATTTTGATTTTGAATAAAAAAACATAACCTTAAAATCGTTTTGTAGTTCTGTTTGTAAAAATTGTGCTTTTCGTTTGTGATTTTCATAGTGTTTTGTGTTAATGAACTTATTCAAGTTTACAGTAAATTAATTACCAAAGATGGAGGAAGATCTGTTTTCCTTTGGCAACAGTTTAAACTCTTTCATTGAGAAAAACCAACCCAATGAAGCAGAAAAATTCCTATCTCAGATTAATCGAACATTTACACTCACTGAGCTACCAGCTTTAACCATCGGTATGTACCTCAGTCTCCGCCAATAGAATTTCGTAACACTACCCTTTTCCAGATACGTACTTTTTGAACATATTCAATAAGACGACCGGCCTTTTGAATTTTGTAAAACGTGTTTTACATAAACCCGAGTACAAAAAGGTGAAGATAGTCTGTTTCGAATTTTTAAATACGCTTGTCCGTAATTTTCCCGTTAAAATTGGGGGACACTTATTGGACATTATAGAAACTTGCGCTCCTGTGGTTCGATCGTCTTGTTCGGTCAGTGAAAAGGAGAAGTCATTGGAGCTGATCACCTTAATTATCGATAAAGGTGTCTTTCCTTCAGATTGTGAGGATGTGGAAAGAGAAATAGCAGTTTTATATAAAGACACGTTGTTTAAATGTCTTTATAGCAGATTTGATAAAAGTTCATCAGGTAGGTACATAAGTTACTGCGTCCTGATTTGCACAATTTACTTAAAATGTTCCCAAGTCAGCAGGTACCTTTAGACTTACCGTACAACAATGTACTAACGAATCCAAGAACTCCTACAGAAGAAGGTGTACGACATTATAGCAAAGGATATTCAGGTAGTTGCTAGTAATTTATTTTTTAGGCAACATTTGTCTGTTAAAAAAAATATTTCATAACCATTTGATGCACATGATTTGCAAAATTTCATATCTGATGGTTGTGTGTATGGAATACGTCCCCCAGTATAGAGTGCTCTTAGCAAAGGACAATTTGATGATTCATTCTCTTTGGTCTCTGGAAATAAGTAAACCAATTTTTCCATACGGTCATTCTATACCCCTCAGACCCCCCCTGTATTACGTTGTCATAGTTTTTGGGAAAGAACAGATGAATGCAAGATCGACCTCTCCCATGTTTTGCTGTGTCGATAGTAATTTTGCCAAATTTATTAACTAGATCTTGCGGCAGGAAAAAATCGATTAATAAATATGATCTCGTTAAGTTAAAAATTTATCGACAGATACGTATCTGGTTCATTAGTAGAGCATCTAATCTAGCACTAAGATTCGTAAGTACGTAAACGGACATCTGACAGAAATTTTCATAACGCTTTTGGATGACCTTGAAATATAGTGGGGCTGCAAAAATCTGGTCATTGACCTTGCATGACCTTAGGAATGTAGTTTGCCACCACAAAAATAGGAATCATTGATTTTGGATGATCTTGAAAATGTAATTTAACTCCATAATGGGTTCATTGAACTTGGGTAGCCTCGGAAATTTAATTTGGCACCACAAATTTGAGTAATTCGCCTTGGATGACCTTGAAGATGTAATTTAAAGTCATAAAGAATGTGTTCTTTGCCTTTGGATGACCTTGAAAATATAATTTGACCACAAAAATGGAGGCATTGACCTTAGAAATGTAATTTGACACCCCAAAACGTTAAATACTATAACCAAAGCTTTCCCTTTCCAAGGCCATCGCCTTGGATGACCTTGAAGATGTAATTTAAAGTCATAAAGAATGTGTTCTTTGCCTTTGGATGACCTTGAAAATATAATTTGACCACAAAAATGGAGGCATTGACCTTAGAAATGTAAATTGACACCCCAAAACATTAAATACTATAACCAAAGCTTTCCTTTTCCAAGGCCATCGCCTTGGATGACCTTGAAGATGTAATTTAAAGTCATAAAGAATGTGTTCTTTGCCTTTGGATGACCTTGAAAATATAATTTGACCACAAAAATGGAGGCATTGACCTTAGAAATGTAATTTGACACCCCAAAACATTAAATACTATAACCAAAGCTTTCCCTTTAAAAGGCCATCGCCTTGGATGACCTTGAAGATGTAATTTAAAGTCATAAAGAATGTGTTTTTGGCCTTTGGATGACCTTGAAAATATAATTTTACCACAAAAATGGAGGCATTGACCTTAGAAATGTAATTTGACACCCCAAAACATTAAATACTATAACCAAAGCTTTCCCTTTCCAAGGCCATCGCAACATGACACGTGACCTTCACCTTCTTCCACTTTAGAACAAAGCGGCGATCGACTTAGTACTGGTCTAGGTTCGGCGTTGTATACCTACTAATGTAAATTTTATTAATTTGAGGAAGTAACAACCTCTAACGGTCCAAAGAATTAATTAACAGATTTTTAATTAACACCTGATTTAATTTCGTGTACCAAATAGAAAAACTTAACTTGAAAACTATTATCTAGGTTGTAATTTGGGCTCGTTTATTCACAAAACCGACCATTTCCAGATAAACAAATTTATTCGGCACAAAATAATCTGAAAGAAAAACCGACATTCATGGCCAGAATTACGCATACCACGCAACAAGCGATTGATAGAACAATTAAAGAATCTCTGATCGTTACTGCGATTTTCAAGTTTTTCAGATGTAAAATTTGGTTCTTTGGTGATGGAAAAACTTCCTTTAATGGGTATTGGGAAACAACTACTTCTTCGTAAACTTCACGTCTTTAATTCGACTTAAAACATTCACTTCTATCACGACGTCTTTCCAACAAAGTAACGGCAGTACGCCAAACACCTAAACAAACGGCTACGATTTAATGTCCACCATCAAAAAAGCCACGATTAACGTCCGTCTCTTCTATTCAAAGTAATTCACTTCCTTAACAAGTTAGTGCGTCTTGGTATAAATTAAACACCTGTGTTTGCTTATTTGGAAAAAACACCTGCGATAACACGTGCCTATCTTGAAACTAATTAGCTTACGCAAGGACTCTTATCGCAAACGACCGGAGATGACACTTTAAAAAAATTAATACGTAAAATCTTTACAATTACCAAAACAATTATTTAAACAAAATCAAATATCATTAATTCTGCTTTCAAGTCGCGGTTCTCATAATTTGTTTTTCTTTTAGTTCAAGAAGAGCTTTTGATAGTAATTGGAGCAGTAACAAAAAAATTTCCATCAGCCATTTCGAACGCAAACGAATTAGGAAATACCCTAGTAAATCTCCTGAATAGAGAGCTGCAAACTACAAACAAATCAATGCCGATTATACACGGTTGCGTTGCTGCGCTATCGAACTTTTTGGAAAATTTCGGGTTCAACAGTCAGAATAGTGATGCGGTTTTTCTCAAGATCTACAGCTGTCTTAAGATGTTAGCGGATCCCGGTGGCGCACACAGAAAAATAGCATTTAGAGGTTTGTCCCCCGGGTCTGAAGTAGTCGATGATAATCTTTGAGTTTTAGAATCTTCGTCACTTTTGGCTAAGCACGTGGTACTGTTCTCGCAGTACGTTTATCCGGAAGCGAAGTTCTGGCACACGTCATTCTTGAATTGGTTCAATCTTGGAGCCGAAGACAAGAAGTCCGCGTATAATGTTTTGGAGTCGTTTCTCCAGGAAATCGCGAACGTGCTCAGTGCTCGGGAAGACCAGGAGCTGTTTCAATATTTTCTTACCTACTTTAACAAGGTTATCTTCGAAGGTACCGTGGATAACTACCAAATGCAGTTGGCAATCCGCGGATTGGGCCTGTTTGCCTGTTGTTTTCGCTTGCATATTTCTGCAGTGGAAATCAACCACATCTTCGTTACCATTTCACAAATATTGGAGAATACCTACATATTAACCGAGGATTTGAGTCCTGATCAAATTGCGTACTTGCCACATTACGTGCAAACCTTATCCTTTATCATTACCAATTTGCCCGAATTGAACAACAGTCACATTGTCAGTCTTCAACTAATATCAGTCGTGCTAATTAAAGTGTTCCCACAGTTATCGACTTTGCAGCATTACTTAGTCGTGGACGCCTTCATCGTTATGTTCCACCAACTGTTGCAATGCGAAAAAAATGTTCTCGAATCGTTTCTTGAAGAAATCATCTATCAGGGCGTGATATGGACTTGCTCACATCAGATTTTTTCGGACGCGGAACAGTTGAAGGATACCAATCGTGAAGCAATCACTTATAAGAATTACCTTCCATTTTGGAACGGTATGCTCGGGGTTATGAATTTGACCAGGTACGAAAAATACGCGATTGATTTAACGAAGCGGAAACATCTCCTCAAAAAACTAACCAACGCACTCGTGAAGACGCTCTTTGTGCTTATCAATAAATTAAACCTCAAAACTAAACTAAAAAACCCCGATAATCCAGTCACCGATCCAGAATCGGCATTCGAAGCCCTGCAAACTAGTGACTTTGTCGTTTTCGTTAACGTTGTGGATTTTTATCAAGATATCCTACGCAACGTGAGCCCCGAGATTTTTAAGGGTTGGATTAGTCAGTGTGTTAATCAGATTATTTATAAGTCACTCCAGTATCCTCTCGTGAGCGGCTTCTACAAGCTACTAACTTCGTGTTTACAAATTTGTGACAAACTCAACTACTTTAATGAGACCCAGTTGGAAATGGAGGATGTGAGGATGAGCTACAATTCCATTCTGCAATTCGTCGAAGATATGCTTTGGAAAATGAAACAGTATAAGGGAGACTTACAAATTGCTTGCCTGAATGTACTTCTCACTACTCCCATTGGTATAGTAAAGGAAATACTTCCCAGAGCAGTTCCCGCGTTTGTCGTCTTGTTTTCGGTCGGCCGTAGTTACTTGCACATTGCAGGCTTGGGGGTCGATGTCTTACTGAGGTGGTATAAGAGCTTACCTGCGATCGAAATCGAGCCCTTTTTGGCGGAGGTTTTGCCTTGTTTAGATTCTTATTTAAAAAGTAGGTCTTTGGGAGGAGGCTTAGAATCTAACTTGGTAGTAAAGCACCGGAAAACAAAGAAGGCGCTTAGCAAAAGGAAGGTCTTGGTACAAACAGAATTGGAACTATTTAAACTACAAACGAAAATTATTACTTTAATCGGGCAACTTAATACCAATTTATGCATGGCGTTTATTAACCCGAAGGATAACCCTAAACCAGTCGTATGGAACAAAGCTCCCTCTTTGAAAGTACACCTTCCTTACAATAACAAGTTAACGCTGTACTTCGATAAATTCGTACCGAGAATCGTCGAGCTGTCCCTATATTCGAGTGACCGTAAGATGCGTTTAGCGGCATGCGAGTTATTACACGCCGTTGTCCTGATTTTGTTAGGATCAAGTAAGTGAATTGCTTGTGGTAACGCAGCTAATTGTCTCACTTTTAAGGTCATCCGATGGATGACAAGAAGAAGAAGGACGTCGATTATTTAGTAAGAAGTGTTGCGGAGCCTGTGTTAAAACTAGGTTGTGACTCGGACGAAGTAGTTGCGCAGCTGTTTTCCTCGCTAGCTGTTCAAATGATGCACTATTACTCGCATCCTCGTCAAATGAATATGTCGCATACTGAAATAATTATTGAAACTTTAACGGTAAGTATGTTGAACGTTTGACTATTTTTTAAATAAATGAAATTGTGTTTAATAATAAATTAAATATCAGTCGTTATGGATCGTAGATCTAAGTAAACAATCCACAAATCGCCATTTCTCCGAATGCTCAAATGGTGCATGCTGTAAGCAATGGCAAACGATCACTAAGCCACCCACAACACAGCTTTCCAGCTAGCTCAAAACAAATAAAGTCGATCGACAAAAGCCTCATTACAACACATATGTAACACATTTCCTTCTCTTGTCCCATCTTCGATTTCATTTACTAATTGTTTAGTTAACAGACGCAAAAATGAGATCCCACAAGCCAGCAGAGCCATTTTAGAAAAATGAAGTACGAAATACATCAGAATTATAGGCTGATTATAGGCCCTTTTTGGACACTTTAACAAATTTTCAGGCGGCATCCTTTAAACAAAAAAAAACTATTATTTTGCTGGCTAAAGAAGAAGCTAGCTGATCACATGTGCGATACGCTATGCGCATGCGCAAAATTTTTGCCTTGTAATTAATATCGATCCATTAACAGTGACTGTATAAAGACAGTGTGGTCATATGCTCTATATCCGCCATGTTTTTCCCATATTCTTCATTAAGCTGATCGGTTTAATTGAATTGGTAGATCTTGGCATCTTTCTATGGTTACAATATTATTGCCACAACTGTTTGTGACTTGATCTTCCAAGTTAATTTCCGCCAACCCGATTTATTTGGTTAAAATATGGCGGATATCCCACATACCAATAGAAAAACAACACCAAAGTATGACCAAACTGCCTCTATACAGTAGGTCACTGTAGATCCATTATAAGTCACTAAATATAGAAAGTACCGCAATCCATTGGGCCCGTGTGTTAGAGAGAGAACGCCTGTTTTTTGCTCAAAAATTGCGGAAGTTACCAGATTCTAGTAACTTTAATGTTAGGGATTGTTCCACCTGTTTGGAGACATCTGTCAAGTAGGTATTTGAAATTTGAATTTTCTTTTACTAATAAATCAAATATATAGCAAGTTGTTGTGTTTCAGGTTTTAAAAAAAGTATGTTAAAAGTGTCTTGAGTTGTCTATGCATCTTCTCTTGTATTATAGGAGAAGAAAAGTTTACACGATATTCCTGAATTGAAAAGAAGTACAGAAAAAAATTAAAATTATTCATCTCTTTATATTATTAGCGAACCTCGAGATCGTTTATAATTTTGTATTGCTGCCTGCCTGTGCGTCTGTCTGTCTGTCAGGGTGTACGATAACTTTGTGTAGAAACGTCCGATCGCTTTAAAAATTGATATACACATGTTTTTCAGGATATAACAAAGTTCACAATTGTTTTTCGGCTACGTAGAACAACGGGCCAAATAGTTACAGACCAAAAACTGCGCAAACCTCCAAAAAGGGTTTCTAACTCTTGTTACAAAGAACATATGAATGTCCGGTTTTCTGTGTTAGTAAATATTCCTTAAACTTCAGGCAACTATGCAAATGCAAACAAATACTGCACATGCGCATAACAACTTTTGTATTTGCGCAATTCTAATTTTTTTTTGTTAATATATTTAAATGAAATTCTGTATCTAGGCACCTCCAATAAAAGTGAAACTAATGCCAAATCAAAAAATTTGTTTTGCGCATGCGCAGTCGGATTTCTTTTATTTGTTAAGGTATTTAAATGAAATGTTGTATGCAGGCACCTCAAATAAAAGTAAAACTAATGCCATTTCAAAAAATGTGTGTTACAAGCTATCAGATCAGGTGGGACAGAATCAACCCCTTAGGGCAGTGGTGCTCAAACGGTCGATCGCGACCGACCGGCCGATCTCGAGTACTTTTTGAGTCGATCTCGAGAAACATTTGCGATTTGCAGAGTAGATCTACACCTACCTTGACTTAAAGAAAATTGATTTTGCGGAAAACTAAATTCTGCCGTTTCCACTAATTAACTAATTCTATGTACAGTATTTTCATGAAATTCTGCAAATTGCGCCACGATACGCCATACCTATGTAGACAACAATCCTGCTTCACACATACTTGCATCCTCTCAGAGTCGATCGATCGGAGTCTAACAACATTCAGGTAGATCGTCAGCAGTTCAAGTGTGAGCACCCCTGCCTTAGGGTGTATTGTAAAAATGATGTATGTGTGAAGATCTCGAGGATTGTTTGGTATTCAGTTGTATCGGATTTTTGAAATATAAGTTAGAGTTTAAATAAATATATTAATTGGGCGAAAGCCCGTTGAGGGCCCAGAACAAGAGAGGGACAATAAATAGACAATAAATAAATTTTTATTTATCCACTACATCTCCGAGAGGGGCAAAATCAAACTGATCTGGATGATAGTTTTTTTTGTTTAAAGGGCGTCGCCTGAAAATTTGTTGTAGTGTCTAAAAAAAGCCTATAATTTTGTGATCTGAATTTTTCGCCTTCGAAGCAAATCTCACAAGTGGTCAGCTAGCTTCGTCTTTAGCCAGCAGAGCCATAGTTTTTTTCTTTAAAGGTTGCCGCCTGAAAATTTGTTCAAGTGTCCAAAAAGGTCCTATAATCTGCCTATAATTCTGATGTATTTCGACCTTCATTTTTCTAAAATGGCTCTGCTAGCTTGTGGGACCTGCAAAAATGCTCTTATCTAAAGCGCGCACCTGCGATAATATCTGTTTACAAAATTAATTAATTTTAGCGATAAGCGCAACGCTTATCCACGATCGGAGAAAAACATGAGATAAACTATTTAAACATTACGCAAATAATTTCGAGATATTTCTTATCTTATAACATGTTATTTCTTTACAATTAAATAAACAAATTACAATGCGGCTATAAGCAAAAATTAGACTACGTAAATTAATACCACAATATGCACACATTGGTGTTTTTTTCAAGGTGCTTCTTCTAGGACTACTCCATGATTTATTATGATTTAGTCTTATCAGACATAATTCTATTGCTTAAAAAACGGTACTACTGGTATAGGTAATGGACAATGAAAAAAAAAATTTAAAAAAATTCTTGAAAGAAAAAAAAATTGATTTTTACCACCCGCAGGTTAGTAAAGGAGGTAAGTACTTTGGAATTTTTGTTTACATGGCAAATCGTACTTAACTTGAATGAGTTTGCGATCAAAAAGATCGCCCGTTATTACCCCGCACGTACGCGGGCGACAAAGAATATAATAAATATTAACTTACTTAGAGTTTTTTTTATAATCCAAACAATTGCGACGAACTTTGGGCTCGCGCACAACGGTTGAGTGGGTGGAGGAAAGCGAGTAATCCCCCCCCCCCCCCCCCTTCATAATTAGGAGAACGTAGCTCACGAAGCGGTAGAAAAACTGCCAAAATCTAACAAATCGGGCAATTCAATGTTCAAACAAAACAAAACAATACGGATGAAAAAAAAAGAATTTTCAGGCACGATCGAAATTAATACTACGGTATTTAAAACTAAGGCAATACATTACGGTGGCAAAAGCAAATTTAAAATTTTGATACAATTACAAAATGCAGAAGAAGAAACGATATAATTTATGGCACACAAAATGGCAAAATATATCCACAAAATCAAGTGCGCACCTTATAAAGAAAACCGAATTTAATGGAAGCGGAACATGGAAATATCGTCGAGCTATTCCTAGAGCTATTCACTTCGAAATTAATTCGGTTTTTAATTAATTACCCGGCCTGCAATTATCGGAAAAATATAAGATGGACATCGGACTTCTCGTTTTTTAAGTGAGATCACTTTGAACGCTATCTGCAGTTCTTTTCTACAATTAAGCGAATTCAAACTTCAATACGCATTAATCCAATTAACCACTAGGCCTGATTGTAATTTCCCGACGCAACAACTGTTGTCGCTATCTACACCCCGGCATGTCTGCAAGACTGATAACGTGTAAACAACTCCATTTGGAACTCGTTTCTATCTTGGTTTTCGCTTATTATGGAAATCTAAAATGCTTAATAATTAATTAACGGTGCTGAAATCTTAAAATATTAATTGACTCACTTCTTCCCTGACAAGAGAGCATTTGGCGTCTGACTTAGAGCTTCTGTCTGTCCGTCATTTGGAAATAAAAATTTGTTATCTCATTTAAATCCGGTCGTTGCGATAAGAAATGTGTTATCGCCGCGTAAGCTAATTAGTTTGAAGGTTTATCCGATAAGAAAACACGTGTTTAATTTCGAAGACGCAAATTCGGCGGAAACTGAGAGGAAAGAATGTTGCAAATAGCAGAGAAAGACATGAATCGCGGCTTATTTGGTGGTGGACGTTGCTTTTTGGTAGCCGCTTATTGTCTTGTGCAGTTTTACCGCATTTATTGGCAGACAGTCCGTCTTTACAGTTGTAAAGGTTTCTAGAAGTTGGCGAAAGTGAGTTTATCCCGTACTTAATTAAAAGTAAACGTTTTAAATCGAGTTAAGTGGAAGCGTGTTTTTTTCCGTTTACGACGAAGTTTAGCTAGAGTCCTGGCTAGAGTGTTGTGTTTATTAAATAGGTATCACTTATGTGTAGTCCTTCTCAGTACTCGCTAAAGTGCGACGAACTTCGGTAGTAAGTCCGCCCACAAATGGCATAAAAAAAATAGGTAAGCATTATAGTACGGTGCAATTAGTCGAAAAAACGGCTTAACCTCAACATCCAAAGTGCAAAACTGCAAATTGTTCTATACAGTCCACATACTGTTTGGTAAAAAGTTACACCATTTGAAGCGTCGGGTTTGGATGGGAGGGGGGAGGAAAGTTGGTAAATTAGGAGTTTTTATCAGTTTTTCTTAGATATTTAGAACACTGTGGGATTTAGCGCGAGAAGTGCCATGTACAAAAGTATTCTACATTATCTTGCGAACAAAAATGGTCTTGTGTATAATCTTGCTAAAGTGAATGATTCCGTAACGAGTTACGAAGGGTGGAAAAGTAGACATTTTTCGTATTTTTTCGATTTTCCGGAAAAATGAAATTATGTTTGAAGTCAAAAACACTGAAGATCTGGATTGTTTTCGTTACCAGTGATACTTGCAGGCTACTTCAAAGCATCCTATACATTCACTGTTCAAGTTGGCCCCCCTTCTCCCCACTTCAGCATCTACCAGGCAGAACATTCATTTAGAACCTACCATCAGGTGTAGCAGTAGCTGAATGAGAAGAAGAACCCGCTGAAGTGGGGATGGAAGATTGTCGAACACCTGAGAGTAATTACAACAGCACATCCTGCAGCTCCAGGTCTACCAAGGTCTACGGCCTTGTTTCTGATCAAGGTCTGCGGGACGGTCTCTGAAGCCTCGGGAAAACTTAATCAGAGTAAACGACGGCGGTCACTTCGGAAAAACTAAAACAAAATTACGCGAGACTAGCGGGAATGAAAGCAACAAAACACAAATTAGTTAGCGGTATCTACGGGAAAACAAATGCAGGAAAGCGCAACAATAAATTATAATCATTTCGTACAAACGATTTTGTTAGTACCTACTTGTGTTTAATCGACTGGTGCTTGTGTGTGGTTTAGAACTGTTTGCCTTTGGACATAGCAGTATATGTTAATAGAATTTAATTAAATTTGGGGAAGCTTTCAATTTATATATGTTCAATTGTTTTGATTATAACATCAATTATGTCATTTTAGGAATCCATTACCAATCCGTCCGATTCCGCCTTACGAGACTTATCTGGGAAGTGTATTCAAGAATTTATTAAATGGACAATCAAGCAAGCGAAAACGAGGGATTTGGAACGAAATCCGATCAATATCAAAATTTGGATCCGAAATATCCAATCTTTAAGTGCTCATCCCGATCCATTTAAAAGATTGGGCGCGGCGCTGATATTTAACCATATCTACACGGATTTAAGAGAAGAAAAGGAGATGTTTAACATGTTTTGGTTGGAAATACTGGAAGCTTTTGTTACCAACTTATCGCTAACGCAAATACGTAATGCGGATGATAACAATTGTGTCGAACAAGTATTGATCGCGTTAAATCATGTACAAAGAGGATTTGTTGAAAAAAGCGCGCTGTTCAACGCGAATTCCAACACGAGAAGGAAACCTCCGGTTATGGATGGCATTCTATTGAAGGACGTCGCCATGTGGCTTTTAAAAGAAACCGGCAATATCAACATCAACTGTCGAAAGAAATGTATGGATATGTTTTGTAAAATTGCCCCATTATCAACCGGCTGCCATAACAGCTTGAACAGGTTCAAAGAATTGTACATTACTGGTACCGAGTGGATTAATTCGACGTACGAGACCGAACTAATGAAGTACCCAACGATAAACCACTTAGGCAGTTCAAATACGACTGATGGAATATTTAAATGGTGTCACGGTCTTTTGTGTTGTCTCGACGGTTACATTTTCCTTTTGGCCAACAATCTCATGCCAAAAGACGCCGCTCCGCTATTTACATCGGTGGACTTTTTTCTCGATCATGTCTTGGAAAAAAATATTGGAGAAGTTGTGAGGTTGAACTGTTCCAATAGCATCTACACGGCTGAAGAAAGGAAATATTTTAACCACTGCAAATCCTTAATTGTGACAAAGTTGATGGACTTGATTGTGACCATTTTTAAAAGTCGTGCGGAACCTTTTGCCATTGGAGTGAATTTCTTGCCCGAACACAGTTTGTGGAATTTAGTTTGTCTTCGGATTTTCGATCCGGTTGTACTCGGATTTGATCAGATGGAAAATTCTGAAGACGTTTCGATTTTTTTGAATAACCTCAGCGACCACGCCCCTGAGAATGTTATTTCGTGTTTACAAACGGGCTTTCAGAGTCATGTCAATAAATTTAACATCACGAACAAGCTTGGGTCCGGCATTGTACCCTTTAAAGAAAGGCAGTTAATTAAGGGACTTATGACCATTAAAGGTACTCGGATGAAGGACAAATTGAATGTGGACTCTTACAGTTCGGGTATACTTCAAAACATTCACGACGAATTAATCGTGCATAGAGATGGCAAAATTTATGCCAAAGATCTGCACAAAAGCGCCACCGAGTACTGTCATCTGAAGTTGCAGTTCGCTTTGGACAATAAAGATGAGTTTGTCAAGATGTGCCAGCTGTTATGTGTTGAGACTATGATTATTACCGATCAACAGAAGGAGATTAAGTACGGGTATTACTTTTTTGAAAAATTTAAAGACTCGTTACTTAAATATCTTGTGAACAATTACGCTGTATTTCTCAGCGAAATGTCTCAAACGAACATAAACGAGTCTTTATTTACATACGTCTTCGAGATTCTGCGCTATATACGGCATAATCGTAAACAATTTTCACGAGACGTATTACAAGACGTGGTCGAGTCTTCCTTGCAGTTATGGAACGGATTAGTTACATATTTTAATGGAAGCTGTAAGCAAATATTGTTGGGTATCGAATTTTTGGCCAAATTGGGCGATATCAGTCAGGTGCCGTTAAGTGACTTGATAAAAAATGCGTCCAGTATTAGTTTATGGGTGATCGGGTTGTTCAGCTACACAAATGACGGGTGGACTGAAGAAGATTCTTTAAATTTTGTTTCGGAAGTTATCAATATTTTACCTATAGTCATTGGGCATCATGATTTACATTTTACGGAACTGGGGTAAGTATCACTGTTTGTCATTTGTGAAGTGCCATTACTGTCAAAATGTGTCTTCAATTGTTTTGTAGTTTTTACAATACTTAAATTATTAACAAAACTAGACAAAATTGTTTAGCTAGGTAGTCTTTTTTTTTGTTTGTCAGTAGAGCGTCTGCGTGCTCGATCAAATAGCCTTAGTTTATTATAAAGATAAATTCACCATGGAAACTCTTGAGTGAAATTGTTCTGGAAAAGAAATGGGATTGGTTAACAGCCTTAAAGCCGTTCGGGATTGGTTGAAAACACAGCTTTAACCAATGAAAATTAATTAATGGTTGCCTTGATTAACACTCCGCCATTATGGACGGATTTAATTATCTAAAGATTGAGTTGGAATTAGTTTAGATCCTACGCATTGATTCCATTTGGATTTTTGGATACCTTGCTCCTCCAGTATTTGGTAGTATGCAATTTATCGCTGTGTAACTCCTCGACGCTTTTCCGCATCTTTTATGTCAGGTTTTTGTTTAATAGGACGCCCAGCGAGGGGTAAATCGCTAGGCAAATCGTGTACACCAAACTTCATACTTCACGTATTTCACCAATACTTCATGGACTTCATCAGTACTTCACGCACTTCATCAATACTTCACGGACTTCACCGACACTTCATATATTCCACCAAAAACTTCACGGACTTCACTGATACTTTATGAATTTCACTGATATTTTGCACTGGACAAAATCCCATCCTTTTTTCTAGAGTTCTTGCAATTAAAACAAAGCACTCAAAGCAGTAAAAGATGTAGAATGTATTGATATAAATGATAATAGAGGCATAACAAAAACGAAACGGTAATATAAAGTAAAATAAAAACATACTTTGTTTATACATAGAGGTAAGTACATAGACGAGATTGAAATGAATCAATTTTTTTTAAGAAATTAAAAAAAAATTTGCTTTTGTTTGAGTTTTGCCCGTCTGTCGGACCCACTTCTGCGGTTTTGAACTACTTTTAGGGGAATGGTCCTAGAGTCCTGGAATTTTTTGCAATATGTAGCCTACACCTTGAAGGTGTGCCACACGGCAATCAAATTTCGCTGTCTTAAGGGAGGTGGCCTCCATCAATTATTTCCTGAGATGCTGTTTTTGAAAGTAAAAGTAAAACGTGCATTACTTTTACATACGGCAATCAATTGGCGCATGGCTTTAGTGGTGCAGTAAAAATTTTGAAAATGGGGAGGGGGGACGGGGGTAAACACCCGTTCCACCTTTCATGGTCTCATCGAAATAAATTGGTTTGCACAAACTATAACGTTACCGCGCGACTCTTTTTCAAGTTCAGTTCATGGCGCGGGGGGGGGGCGTATTTTATCTTTCATGATATTCTAATTAAAGGTCTCAACGAAAGGAATTAATTTCTACCAACCATAGTCCTCTTCTTCGATCCCTTACCGTGATTGGATATATCCCCTTATATCTCCACAACAGATTGTTGGAAGAGTACTCACAAAGGGCGATTGGGACATCTTAAAGAAATATATCCATTGAGCGATTATCTCGAAAACGGTTAATCGGAGGAAAGTACTTTCAAAGGCAAAATCAATCGGGGGTGTCGGAGGATTTTCAATGTCCTCCCATCAATCATCTACTAAGAAAGTAAATATCGATAACATGCTACTACCTTCTAACCCAACCATTTACTAAGCTATTTCGGTTTAAAAAATGGCCCTTTATCTTTATCTGCACAGGAGTTGTGATTTTATAAGCTTTTCTTATCAAATTTCTGTTATACCTATGCAGTTATACTAAATGGTTCACTTCCTATGAATGTTATGGGTCCTGTTAAAATATATGTTTTATTAACAGATTGGATATCTGGCTCTTTATACCATATAAAGGTGTCCAATTCTTCTTTTAAAAATTTCATTTAAACAAACCAAATAAGCGGGAAAATATTGCTTAGGTCTTGTAAAAGGTATTGTAACATATTACCAGGCTGAACCCAATAAGCAACTCTTAATCCTTTTACAACAGGTTGCATTTTTAGGGGATTATTTTCAAGAATTATGCTAATAGTGTTGTTTGTGGGATAGTATTGAGCTCAGGATTGACATTATAGTCGTAAATAACTCAATGGCGTGGCCAGAAACTTGATTTGGAAGGGGCTGATGTACTAATTTGTGGAGGGTGCTGAAATTTTAAAGAAAACAAAAGCCGCTATCCACGTGACAAATTTTCCGTCTGTCGATTTTATTTTAATATACCTAATAAAAGTGTTATCGAAGTGTTATTTAGCTACCTGAACCTGATGGTAATAAAGGAAAGGATTTATTAAATTTTTAAAAGGAAACAATTTACGATCTTTGTACCTACACATAAATACGACGCAAGGACTATCAGTACGTCTATGAGTCCGCTGTCTCATCAGGGCGTCTGTCGCCTGTGTAACTGTCCTTTTGTTTTGTAGAAATGGGCATAGTTAGTCTTTCATAAATAAATGCCATACTTTTGCGGATAAAAAACTTACCTTTCAGCATAGATTTTTTAATCTATACTTTCAGTTTTATTTCGCAGAAATTTATTTAATTTTACCTCGAATTTTAGTGGTTACAACCGTGAATTGAACTACCGTACGATTTTTGTTAAGGGATTTGAATATAAACTTCGCCACAACCTCATGCATTTTTCCAATAGTTCGCTTAAACTTCACTAACTTCACCAATACTTCACGGACTTCATCAATACTTCACGGACTTCATCAGTACTTCACGCACTTCAACAATACTTCACGAACTTCACCAATATTTCATGGACTTCACCAAAACTTCATATGAACTTCACGGACTTCATCACACTTGTACACCATACTTCACC
>NW_022170510.1:12766398-12766884 GCF_008802855.1 Photinus pyralis | reverse complement strand
ACATTATGATTTCATCACTAAGTACAGCTACCATAAACCAATATTCAGTACATTGGAAAAACTGGGTATCCTTTTGTTGTGCACAGAAGACAACTCCATTTAACAACAAGGTTAACATGATCATAGAGTTTTTAACAAACATGTTTCATAATAATAGTTCATACACTTCTATTAACACAGCTAGATCGGCTATATCACTCATTACAGGAAACACACTTGGAGAACACGAGAATCTGAAAAGATTTATGAAAGGAATTCATAATCTAAGGCCAAGTAAACCTAAATATAATGACACATGGGACCCAAAGATAGTTCTCGAGCATTTGCAAACACTACATCCCAACGACAGTATCTCCTTAGAAATGTTATCATCAAAGTTAATAACCCTGATATTACCACATAAAGCAGTAACGACACAGTCTTTAAGTAGATGGGTAAAAATAATATTTGAAAAAAGTGGAATAAATTGTAAATATACACCATATA
>NW_022170510.1:12692766-12766298 GCF_008802855.1 Photinus pyralis | reverse complement strand
TGGGGGGGGGGGGGGGAATAAATAAATAAATAAATAAATAAATAAATAAATAAATAAATAAATAAATAAATAAATAAATAAATAAATAAATTATGTTCATTTTATGTAGGTATTTTGCTATCTGTAAATATCTCTATACATGTCGGTTGGAACGCGATGCTAAATAAAATCAATGCGTATCCATACCTGTTTGTTTAATATACCCAGTTCCAAATGCTTAAAGAAGCTTAAGTATCACATTGGTCCTTCGAGCCGGATATTTAATCAAATAATCAATCAAAGTCAAATCAAAACGTACAACACGGGTGCAAGTAGTGCAGTGTATGGTTCATCACAAGATCAACAAAGTGTCTCGATAACAACCATTTACCGCTACTCGTGTGCAGAAGTAAAAAGTTCCTAAATGCAGTTAATGTGGAATGTACAGTGAATCACCATTTTGGATTACACGTTCGGCAAAGTCAAAATCTCATTTCTTATTACATTACATTGCAACATATTCCTTTAATCATGCGATCCTCAAAAACAACTCTCTGTAACAATTCGCACGCTTCAAATCAGCAAAACGCGATAGGCAAGAGGTAGCACTCACAAATTTCACAACAAGGGTAACAAATTTACAAAACGGACACCAATATCAATTAATTAAAAGGGCGTTTGGATTCAGTGCACCAAACCTTTCTCGAGTTCAATAAAATTTAAGATCAAATTGAATCATTAGAAGACAAAGCTCGAATCAATCAAGTCAGCTACACTCAAGTTTCTTTTACTCCTAATCAGGTAAAATTATTAACTATTCATCTTCCTACATTCGATGGTACTTTTGATCAATGGATCAAGTTTTACGACGCTTTCTAATCGGCCAGCGATGAAAATGAAAGACTCAGTAAGATGCAGAAATTGCAATATCTAAGAGGTAGTTTAACCGGTGATGCGTCAAAAACAAGCAAATCATTACCAATTAGTGCCCCAAATTACGATATTGGTTGGGATCGACTGTGCAAACAGCAAACAATTCCATAACAAAAAATTGCTGTGGCTAGCACATATACCATCCGCTCATCTGCTCATGCGCGATTCTGCCCTTTTATAATAAGTTTAAGTATACCAAATTTGGTTCCAATCGTTTCAGCCGTTTGGCCGGAAATAAGAATTTGACACTCTTGCGCATGCGCGATTCTGCCCAAAACTTCGACCCCCAACGGGTCATTGGATTTGACCCTTTTTGAATAGGCTTATTAGGCATATAGGTCAACTGTGCAAAGTTTGAACCAAATCGGTCCAAGCGTTTGACAATTATCGTGTTCACGGACAGACGAACACCATCGACTCCCCTATAAAGCTTGCATCGCTTTGCTCTGCCGCTTAATAAATGATCACTTAAGTTCCCTTATATTTTAAGATGGCGTACGGAGAAAGTGCTGGCCCAAATAATGCCAGTAAACCGTGTCGGAAATGCAAAAATATTGCCCAAAGTGGATTAAAATGTATTAAATGTGAAACAGTGTCGCATGTGAGCTGTGTAAAACTATTAAAACACGTTAAGAAAGTTGACGACAAGCTTATTAATTGTTGCTCTGATGAAAATGATCAAGATTCTAAAGGCGCAAGTGCAAAAAGCTCAAACGGTGAGACTCCTATCCATTCTACAGAAATTACCACTTAAAAGAGCTATTAGCTCACAAAGATACAATAATTGACAATCAAAAAACCGCAATCGAGGCTTTACGTGAACAAATTAGATTGTTAAATAAGTTAAATAACCAAAATAATACCTATGCGGCATCTGTTGGCAAAAATGTTAAACAATCAAAAAGTGACGCCTCGAAGTTATCGAGTAAAGCTGATAATAGCTCCAAATGTAACAATGCGAGTCCTATCGCTTCTAGTACAACAACAAACAATGCTAATGGCAATGAACCCAAATTTACAATGAAGCAAGTTGCAACAGCTATTTCTACCGCTAAAACGGCCTCTAATATAAATCAAACAACAGTCAATCCAAACGGATGTAAAGACTCGGCTGCTGAAGAACCGTTCACACTGGTAACTAGCAGAAAGCGCTCCAAACGATCAGGCAATGCACCAATCGTGGGCGAACTTGTAAATACTACCCTACCATTACGGGCTATTCCAAAACTAGCCTTTTTACATGTATATAAATTACACCCTGATACCACCGAGGATCAAGTAACGGAATTTCTGAGACCAACTTTCTCGGAAGCTATTTGCGAAAGTATGAAATCTGCGTACCCGCAATACTATTCGTCATTCAAAATTACCATAAATGAAGAAAATCGAAGTAAGGCGATGGACCCATCAATCTGGCCCAGAGGCACGTGTATCAATCGGTTTTTTCACTCCAAGAGGACCACACTATCGGAAAAATAACATATGATTCAGAATATTTCAACCATAAGATATTTCATTTGAATATTCGATCATTATTCAATAAAACAGTCTATGTTGAATTATTATGTGATATTTACAATTACACTGTACTCTGTTTCAGTGAAACATGGCTAAATAAGGATCAAGTTGACGCGGTAAGAATAAATGATTATACATTATTGTCGAGTTATGAAAGAGAAAGTAAAAAAGGAGGAGGGCCGGCTATTCTTGTTAAGAATTGCATATTAAAAGTAAGTAAAGCTCTCAAATTTGTAAAGGAGCACTCGATTGAATACATTTTTGAATGCTGCGGAATATCCATCGGCAATCAAATTTGTGTTATTGCTTTGTATCGTCCATACACGAATGATAATAAATGCATAAAAATATTTTTAGAACAATTCAATGCCTTGTTGAATAAATTGCATAACAATTTTGAATATGTATATGTCTGTGGTGATCTGAACATAAATCAATTGCATAAAGATAAAACATTGGAATCTCTTAATGACATTCTTAATGCGCACAATATGCACTCTGTGATCAAGGATGCAACTAGAATACAACAATATGCTCATGTAGCACAGACAAGCCAATCGGCTATTGATTACATTATTACTGACAAACCTGAAGCCATTAAAGAAAGCACCAATCTTAATGTAGGTTTCTCAGGTCATTTTGCACAATGTATATTACTATAAACATTGCAGGACGTCAGTGTCCAAATCGAATGAAGCGTATAGATAGATTTTTGAAACGTGATTTCACAAATGAAAATCTAAACACATTCCTACACTTACTTAATAAACAAGACTTAAATTATATTGAATTGATTGAGGATGTAGATTATCGATTTAATACATTTTACGATCAGTGTTTAATTGGTGTTTTGAAACATCATTTCCTAAAAAAACTAAAACTGTAAGAAAAAATAGATACTCCACAAATAAAATAAAGTTTTCCACGCAATTACAACTGAAATATGAAAAATTTAAAAATTTAGTAGCAATTAATGACATCTTTGCGTGCTGCCAGCTCAAAGAATACTTAAAGCATATACGGAAATCTCTTTTTAAAGAAATAAACTTAGAAAAAAGAAATTTTGCCGCACATCTTATAAATAATGCTGAAAATAAACCTAGGGCATTGTGGAACTTAATTAAACCAAAAGCTACTGACGCCTCAAGGAGTGCTTGTTCTCTTAACGCGAATGATTTTGCAAATTACTTTAAAGAGTCAGTTGCAGCCCTACCATGTTTCACCTACTCTAGAATAGAATATCCTTTTCCTGGAAGTAGAAACACTTTCTTTTTTTATCCATGCACCGTCACTGAGGTGTATAATATCATTCATTCATTACAAATTGGGAAAGCCCCGGGTATTGATGAAATTCCTAACAAGTTAATGAAGTCCTGTTCGAATATTATCGCTCCGATAATATCTAGATTGTTTAACTATTGTGCATCTAAGGGTACATTCCCTGAAAAACTAAAAAAGTCTTGTGTGATACCAATCCACAAAAAAGGGGACAAGAAACAGGTGTCAAACTATAGAGGAATCTCGTTACTTAGTTCATTTTCCAAAATATTTGAAAAGTGCATCTGTAACAGACTAACTACATTCCTAGAAAAATATGATATGATATATAAATATAACAAACAGTATGGGTTTCGATCAGCATCGTCAACCGAATTAGCCACAATACAGCTAGTACAACATATCAACAATAAACTACATCAAAACGAAGAATGCTTTGTGGTATACTTCAATATTAGAAAAGCATTTGACTTGCATTAATCTAAATTTATTATCAGAAAAATTGAAACAATTTGCTATACGAAATCCCATTCATGATCTTCTACTTTCTTTCTTGTCAAATCAGAAGTCTGTCGTTAAATTCAACAATACGTACTCCAATGAATATACGCTCAATATTGGAACACCCCAAGGCAGTAATCTAGGGCCTATCGTTTTCCTTTTATTTATTAATGACTTGCCCAGGTATATTAAAAGTGGAGTAACTTTCATGTACGCGGATGACACGGCTATTGTTGTTAACGCAAAGAACTACAATCAAGCGCAAGAAAAATTAAGGCTTGTGATCCAAGAATTTCTAGAATGGTGTAACAATAACAAGTTGCACATCAATTCAGATAAGACCATTGTTATGAATATGAAACCCACCGAAAACGGACAGGATATCTTTACCCTAAAGGTTGGCAATAATGACATTTTCGGCTCAAGATAGACTACATACCTAGGAGTGAAATTAGATTATCATTTGCGCTGGGATGAACACATTGAATACACTTGTTCAAAGCTAAATAAATCATACTATCTAATAGCCCAACTTAGGAATCGTTTCGATGCAAAAAACCTGCTTAACATTTACTATGCTATGGTGTATTCCCATTTAAGCTATAATATCATCTGCTGGGGAACGAGCTCGAAGACCCACAGACTCTTTGTTTTGAAAAAACGAGTTATACGTTTAATTTTTAAACTCAAACCAACAGAGTCATGTAGAAATATCTTTATTGTAAATAAAATCTTGCCACTACCATGTATTTACATATACAAAATTCTATGCTTTATGCACCAGTTCAAACATAACTTGCCAAAATGCGGCGATACACATAGCCACGATACAAGAGAAAAGCACAAGATTCTGCCGATGAAGCATTGCCATGCCTTCTTTGAAAAATCGCCCTATTATATGGGAACTAAGTTATTTAATCTACTTCCATTAAATATTACGAGAAGTGGAATACAAAAATTTAAAAAACTAGTCAAGTGTTCCTTACAAAAGAGGGCATTTTACAGTATTAAGGAATTTACACAAGAGTTCCATAACTCATTTGATCCTATTTAACCTATTTAATCTGTGATATGTATTGTACCTGACGCTTCTATAATTGTAAAACAATTGTTAAAGAAATAGATATTATTATTATTATTATTATTATTATGGTCATCTTGGAGTCTTTTTTGGAATGTTCTTATACTATTCTCAGAGTTTCCTTAGAGTTGTTTTAGAACCATTGCGTTCATTTTTCGTAGTATGTATTTGCATCCACCAATAAAATTGCTCAAGTATATAAGTCTTCCTTCTATGGTGGCCATCTTAAATTACGGGATGAAAATGGCTGTTCCTCTGCTAAAATCGTCTATTTTACTGTGTTAGTATCTGCCAGATTTGAAAAACTTCTGATTGTTTATGGATCACAGATTAGAATAGATTGAAATTTTATTAGAAAATAAAAGGCCGTGCCCACTCCATATAGAGGCATAAAGTGGAAGCTGTGAAGATGGAGTCTTCTTCGAATTTTTTGTTAATTTTCCTTACGACACCTGGTTATAAATAATGGATGATTGGCTTCAAAAAATCCACACTGCCAGAACCCACGACGGCGATGCATTAATGTTTCAAATGCATTTCTACTGCCCCATATTTTACAAACCGCAGAAGCAATCCTTTAATCATTAATTTAACATACGCCGATAACCGCGGGCGCAACGTTAAACTAACAATCTCTATAAATTATAATGCTTGGCTGTAGTAGGTACCTAGTTACCTTATATCTACTCTACTGGATTAAATAATGGCATAGAAGCACACACGACAATGTAAATCTGTTATCAAAGCCTTACAATCCTTAATACTAGCAGTCAAATTACGTGTGTTGTTCAATTTAAATTCTATACAATCTGACCTTGCATTCGAATGCAGTGTATGAGAAAAATCCTTAACAATTACCGTAGCAATTGCATATATAAAACGGACAGTATCAATATAAATTCAATTGTGTGGTCAGCTACAAGGCCAGTAGTCTCGTTTGCGATATTTTTAAGCAATCCATGTTTTTATAGCGAAACTTCACCACACCTTTAAATGTATCTGTTGCTATATCTTAAATGCATTGAAACTTTCAATCGACGCAGCTCAAGGACCGACAGATGATTGAGATCAAAACCTCGTAGCAATAACGCGTGGCGGTTATTCAATCAATTTTCCATCCATTTCATTTTCGGTTCACCCTCAGGAGCAAAAACGTGCGCACGTATTCGCCGATAGGATTGCAATATTATAACTAACGCGTATCACACGCAAATCCACTCGTTTCATTTATAAAAACCCATTAAATTTTGATGGTGTACGATAATCGTCGATGATTTATGTTTCGAGCATACAAGAAAGACGACTTCATGCGCGAAAACAGGAGACGTTCGCTGGAAAAGGAAAGTTATAACAACTGAGAAAAGAGACGCTTTTTCCTTCCACTGTAAACACAAATAATTTGCGGTCTTTAAAAGCTCTGAATTATTGTCATGAAAGCGAACATAAATAACCTTTTAGAAAAAAAAACAGAGGCAAATTGGGGAGGTTTCCGCAATAAAATTCCCTATTCACAAAGGAAATTGTTTGGAGTAGGTAAAAATAAACTGGTATTTGAGAATGCTTTCTAAAAGAAAACTTGTGTCGAATTGTTCGGTTAATTAATTGTTCATTTTTCGCTTGGTTACCTTCGTGTAGCTTTCGAAGACGTTAATAAACCAGCTCGCTGGCAATTTTCTTCAAATCAATGTAACGTATACGCGAAGGGGATGTTATTTATGAGGAAACCATTATTGTCATTGGTCCGTACACATTGCAGTAATTAGATTTATTTAAAAAAAGCAGTTGTTTTGTATATTTGTCAAAATATAGATTTGTTGTCATTTGTGGAGGAGGATTTACTTTTTTATGTAGAAAAGTTACATTTGGCGACCGTGACTGTGTTTCGTAGCTTTTCGAGGTTGATTATGAAAAAGGCATAAAAGGTACAGTTAATTTTGCGTATTTATCCTACATAAAAATGTGTGACAATTTCATTGCATTTTGCATAGAAAAGAAGTAAAGTTTGAGGACGTTTAGAAGAAAATTAGGATTTTTTTATTTTTAAACGTGAATTTTAACAAGGAAAGTGGGATTGTTGACCTACCAAGTGAAGAAACCCAAGAAGTAATTGCTAGCTCAATGAAAGAAACGCAGGAAGAAATCCAGCAGGAAGAATCAACAATGGGGATAACTGAGATGCAGCACGATGTACTAGCCCGAATCCTTGAAGCGATACAGAGGTCAGAGGGTAATTTAACGGAAAGGGTGGATAGGCAGGAGGCAAAGATGGCCGAGTTAAAACAAATACGGGAAGAATTGCGCGAAGAACTAAAACCACAGGGGAGAAAACGAATCTCAGAAATAAATACAAAAATGAGTGAAATGAAGGAAAAACTGCAGGACCACGGAAGGAGATGGACGGAACCGAAAAACAAATAAAGGAATTGCGAGAGAAGACAGATAGAGGGCTTCGAATGGCTTTGCAAGATAGAGAGGAATTGAGAGAGGCGTTCAATCACGGGATACAAAATACAAAAATTGATTTCCAGGGCTATGAGATAGTCAAAATTGAGAGACATGGGAAGGAGAATATGCGCAGAATGGACCAAAAGAATAATAAGGAAATCGGGGGATGTAAAAAGGAAATTGATAATATGCGAGAAGGGACGAGAAGAAGGCCGAGTATGGGCGGGCTTAATTACGGTATGGCGTTGAAGGGAGACCTGGACCGTCTAGAAAAATTGACGAGTGCGGGAAAGGCGCACCCTATGTCATTTTTAAAAATTTTAGAGGCGACAATTTTTAATAATCGGCGCATTTATGGGAGACAATTGACTAATGTCGACGAAATTAGCTTAATTAGGAGCGTTCTCAAGCAGGATGATCAGAATTGGTATGATACAGTCCTGGATACAGTGGATGAAAAAATTCCCAACTTCGAATCTTTTAAAGAAAATTTTATAAATCAGTATTGGGGTGACTGGGAGAAAAATAACATACGGGATCAATTAAACATGGGGAAATACAACAAAGATAGGGATAGCCGAGTAAAGTACTTGATGGAAAACTACTCAATTTAAATATTTGGAAAATGGGGTACAGGAATCGGTGCTGGTTAGGAGGTTGGCTAAACACTACGAGGATGAGATTTCCCAAAAGGTGACGAAAGACGTTGTGATTGTGACGACCTACGAGGAATTTTTAAGGATGTTAAAACGTATGATACGGCCGATGAGGAGAAGGACGCGACTAGGGAATGCAATCCTGCAGCAAAATCTCAATCCCGGTATTTGCGGGAATGTTAGATGTTAATCCCGCGGGATCCCGATATTTGCGGGATCACGCAAAAGTTTATATAAATTGGCAAATAAGCAATTCTGTGCGGTTAACTCCTGTATTAAAATAAATCGCTAATTATCACAATATTTAACAAAAAAGTCGGCCTAACTTAGTACTCAAAAAAACCTTACCTGTAAAGCACAAAAAGTCTTCTAAAGTGCCTCAAAAATCATAGTACATTTTTAAGGAAAAAAGTTTAATAATTATTTAAAAAATAACTTCTCCGTTATGCGTTTCAATAACAAAGTAAACAGAGTCGTCCCCTTTGTCGACAAATTCCTCAGTCCCGCAAATCCCGCGGTATCCCGCTCCATTTATGTGCGGGATTAATCCCGCAAAAATGCTGCGGGATCCCGGTGTTTCGGGATCCCGCGATCCCGGTATTGCATTCTCTAGTTTCCAGTCTATAACTTTTTATTGAGAAGTCTGATCGAAAAAGTACGAATTGTTTTGGATTCTACGCACCAAAATTAATAAGAAAAAGTGTTTTTCCGAGAAATTTTGGTGCAGTCGATTTTTGGTAAAAAAGGAAGGTTGTACACTGCCTTTTTTGAGGCCCTCAAAAAAATTGTCTCAGATCGACCCGGGAAAAAATTTTTCTTATAGAATGTGGCCTGTAGAATCCATAATTTCAAACAGTTCCTAGATTGGGCTACTAGTTCAAAAGTTACAGCCCTTTGAATTTTTTTTCGAAATTGGTTTCTAGTCTATAACTTTTGATTGAGAAATCTAATCGAAAAAGTACGAATTGTTTTGGATTCTACGCACCAAAACTAATAAGAAAAAGTGTTTTCCCGAGAAATTTTGGTGCAGTCGATTTTTGGAAAAAAGGAAGGTTATACACTGCCTTTTTTTTGCCCCGAAAAAAAAATTGTCTCAGATCGACCGGGAAAAAAATTTTTCTTATAGAATGTGGCCTGTAGAATCCATAATTTCAAACAGTTCCAAGATTGGGCTACTAGTTCAAAAGTTACAGCCCTTTGAATTTTCTTTCGAAATTGGTTTCTAGTCTATAACTTTTTATTGAGAAGTCTGATCGAAAAAGTACGAATTGTTTTGGATTCTACGCACCAAAATTAATAAGAAAAAGTGTTTTCCCGAGAAATTTTGGTGCAGTCGATTTTTGGTAAAAAAGGAAGGTTGTACACTGCCTTTTTTTTGAGGCCCGAAAAAAAATTGTCTCAGATCGACCCGGAAAAAAATTTTCTTATAGAATGTGGCCTGTAGAATCCATAATTTCAAACAGTTTGAAGATTGGGCTACTAGTTCAAAAGTTACAGCCCTTTGAATTTTCTTTCGAAATTGGTTTCCAGTAGGGAATCCCGCAGCAAAATCTCAATCCCGGTATTTGCGGGATTGTTGGATGTTAATCCCGCGGGATCCCGGTATTTGCGGTATCCCGCAAAACTTTATATAAATGGGCAAATAAGCAATTCTGTGCGGTTAACTTCTGTATTAAAATAAATCGCTAATTATCACGATAATTATCAACAAAAGTACCTTTAGCCTAACTTAGAACTCAAAAAACCTCACCTGTAAAACACAAAAAGGTGAACTTCTAAAGAGCTTCAAAAATCATAGTATAAAAAAAGTTTAACAATTATTTAAAAAATAACTTCTCCGTTATGCGTTTCATTAACAAAGTAAACAGAGTCGTCCCCTTGGTCGACAAATTCCTCAGTCCCGCAACTCCCGCGGGATCCCGCTCCATTTATGTGCGGGATTAATCCCGCAAAAATGCTGCGGGATCCCGGTATTTCGGGATCCCGCGATCCCGGTATTGCATTCTCTAGATGCGACATATGATTATAAAGTTAGGGAACAAGGACGGCAGTATGAAAGGCAAGGATATGGGAATAATTATAATAATAACAGTAAAGTTTATTGTAAGCAAGAATCTTACAAATGGACAAGGGTTCGCCTGGTTATGCGATCTACCGCCCTTCCAAATCTAATCATAATTAAAAGGTGTGACATAAATCTCTTACCAAGCTAATAAAATTAACATAAATAATTATTAACCATTGAGTTACCTACAGTATTGACAAATATATGAGTATAATAATATTACTTCAAACTAAGTATGAAAATAACAAGTTGTTAAAAAAAAGTAATTCCTAAGAATCAATGGAGAGGAAATAGACACTACGGGGAAAATCAAGAAAGGGATAATTGAAAGGAGAATTATAACCGTAGTTACAACAATTATACTATAATAATAATGCCAATTACAACCGGAATAATAATAACAGTTTGAATTCTAACAGGAATAACGACAATAATGTTAATTATAATCGGGATTTTAATTATCAGCAAACGAATGAAAAGGAGTATCAGAAGGATCAAATGGAAGAGAGAAGGGAGGAGGAGAGACGGTCTGAATATGCAAGAGAAAGATGGGTAAAATTCAAACTTATTTGGTCCCTTTCCATTATACACAAGAAGTACGTAGAGTATTGGTGAAAATGATTGAAAATGGGATAATTGAAAAGGTCACTACTAACATAATCAACCCGTTGCTTCCTTTCTAGCTCCCTTCGCTTATGTTTGAATGCCCTTAAACTAAACAAACGCACAACGCCTCAGTTAGAATCACCTCAAAAAATAGAGTCGTTGTTAGAAAAAATATTTCTATTTCTAATTTCAAAATTAGATTTGCAAAATTAATTTTGGCTCATTGCTTTAAAAAAGGGTCTAGGAAATTTACGGGATTTAGTGTCGACGGAGTGACATATCCATTCAGGGTAGTTCCATTTGGGGTAGCTAGTTCTTGTGCGGCATTAGTTAGAGTTAGAGCAATGGAATGCATTTTAGATAGATTTGACAAATTTTGCTTACCTACATTATGTCGACGACATAATAAGGAGGAACACTTCGATCACCTTCAATTAATATTGCGTGAGTTAAAAAGGAATGGGATGAAGCTACACATAGAAAAATGTGAATTTATTAAAGACAGGTTTATTTTCCTAGGAAATTAAGAATTTTCCTCGACCGACAAATGTTAGAACGTTACGAGGGTTTCTCGGAATATTAAATTATTACAGAAAGTTTGTGCCGTCGGAACTATTACTCCCATTAACGGAATTGTTGCATAAAGGAGTTTTTATTTACATTCTTTCTTTTGAAATGTGAGAGGGTGAAGATAAGGTGTCAAAATAAATTTTCCCAAATTCATGGAAGTTACTCGTATATTTTAATATAAATTACGCAAGTATCTTAATAGTAACCACCATAGGTGCTATGACCAAGAGGTAATCCGCGCGCAAATCCGCCTAGAGCAAGGCCATTGTGCGCCAAAGGTAGAGCTCTAGCGTATCCCAATCCGTGTCCTCCAAGTGCGAATGAAGCGGCGCCTGCGTATCCAACACGAGCGATTGGAGCTGGAGCGATTGCTGGAAGAGCTCTTACGATCGGTTCAAGATGTGCAACTTTGGTGACGGTGGGAGCGTAGGCGATGGCTGGTGGTTGGGGGACTGCGTAGCTGTATCCGGGGGTTTCGGTGTACTGGACACGTGGAGTGATGACATCGCTTCTGTAGGAAGACGAGTAGGATCCCGGGATGAAATCGGTCTTTGTAACCGCAGGCGATACGTAGCTTCTGTAAGCGATCGGAGCCGGAGCCGCATATCTCAATCCGGATTCTAGGTATCCGGCATTGGCGAATGCGATTAAAGCGTAGATTGTCACAAGCTGCGAGAAACCAAAAATATTATTTTGTACGAGTACGAGATTGACTTACCTTGAAAGACATGGTGTGAGCAGAATGTTACAACTGATGCTTCGGTTACAGTTCCTCTGGGTTTTATACTTGATTTCTGAAAACTACTTTTCCTCCACATTACACTTACTTACTTGAATTTATCATTAAGGGATTATTACATATTACACTTAATTAGGTTTTTATTACCTCCGGGAGGTAAACTGTCGTAATTATGACATGATCGGTAATATTTTAAACTTCTCTAGTGCCAAGGTTACCTTCACTTCAATTCAATTCAATTGAATAGGAAAAATACTCACTGAATTGAGTAGCTCCTTCTTCTCGAATATATATTGGAATCTTTTCAGCTGCGAGGGGTCGCTTTTATGTTCCCGGACTGCGCTGTTATAAATTTTGATGCAGTTTTTCATTATGCTGTTTTTTAATCACATAGGTATGCCTTGGTAACTACAAAACAAGAAAAACCTCTAAAAATTATCCTTAAATAAATGCCTGTATACGAGGGATGATTGCCCTTCTAAGTCAACTATTTTCGAATGGTCAAAATTGATCTCCCAACAAATTTAGGCACCCCTTCTGCAAGAAAAATAATGGCAACAATTGTTGGGACTCTCCAGGAGTTTTGCTAATTGATTATTATATGAATTAGGGTAGTGCGGTAACGGGAGAATGTTTTGCGAACCTAATGAGATGCTGGTAAAGTGAGGAGACGCGGAAAACTGACACAAGGTGTCTTGTTGCTCCAGGACAGTGCACCAGTACACAATTCCAGACTTTTAAAAAGCTGCTGTAGATGATTGTGTCTTCGAAAAATTGAACATCCGCCTTATAGTCAAGATCTGGCATCCAGTGACTATTTTTGTTCTCGAATCTCAAGAAAAACGCTAAAGGGGGACAAATGACGAACTTATAGAAGCTGTTGAGGGCCAATTTGCGGAAAAGGATTAAAGATGTTATTGAAACTCAGCAAGGGGAACTATATCAACAAATAAAATGTCATGCCTAGGCTCCTCGTACGTAATAAATGACTGCGATAAGACCTATTTATCTTTAACAGATCGGCCTCTCCCGAAAAAGTAAATTCTTACACCTAGTACAACGTTTCTTGCATGACAACGGACAGATTTACATATCAATCGACACAAACATCGGATTCGCAATTTTTTAGGTTATTTTATATGCAATTGGAAGATACTAGATACCAAGTTGAATAAACCTGGTAGGTAGTAGATTAACACATAGATGGTATCATAAATGACATAAAACTAATCGTTTCACCCACAACTATTTCTTATAGCCCGCTTGTATTTCACATATTTGAATGAATCCAGTTACAGCTTGTACTTGATGAATGGTGTCGTTCACTTTTAAAGAATAAATGCCGGATTTTCGTCCGTCATGTATCGTACTATCGTCCATATCTCCAGTTATCTTTTTTGATATATATTAATATACCGGAACGTTTTGACTAAAGAGATTGAAGTAACTAATTACAGTGTTGGTTGTGGCTTTAACAATTCTTATTTAACCAGATTAACGACACGCGTACGAATAATATAAAACAGTGGTACTTGACCCAACACTTACAATTTCGGGGATTCTAAAATGGTCATTCCCTATCTCCCCCACTTTTTTTTTACTGCTTTAGGATGTAATATTCCAGATACATTGGCTTTTAACAAACTCTGCTAGGTCTGCTGGATGAGAGTTGAAAAACTACCTGCTTCTTTGGAACCAGGGTGGCTATCAGTTAATTGATGTGGTGTGGAGACTAGATAGAGGGATTCTGTAGCTTGGTAGACAGAGCGTTCCACGAGATCGTTTGTGGCAGGGTGATTTGGTGCGCTGAATTTCTGGAAGATTCCCCTTTTTTTGTAATAGTTCAGAAATTCCAATGAGCTATTAATAAGATTTTAAAGAAACGATTCAATGAATCCAGAAAAAAATCAGCAGTAGTCCTTTAGGAGATCCAGGTTCCATTATATGTTGTCCAGGTCCACGTCGCTTCGAGGATTGCCATAGGAAAACCCTCGATTCCAGAAAACGCAACAATTAAGGTAATAGTTATTTGTGTACCAAGGCCGTAAAAGTGACCTTTTTTGGCCGAAGCTGCAGTTTGCGGCCGAGGCGGTAGCCGAGGCCGCAATTCAGATGAGGCCTAATAAATCACTTTTGGCCAAGGTGCACACAACATTTTTTAGGCGATCATCAAAAAAGAATTCATAGTTATCTTAGACAATTAAATGTCGTATGTAATTATAATTAGCATCTTTGCGTGTGTTTTGTGCGTATCAAAATGGGTGATAGCGACAGTTCAGATACCCCAAATGAAATTTTGAAAGCTGCAAGCGTTGCGACCCTAAGTCATATATGATATAAGAGCTGGCGTTTGAGAGTAAAAGTACAATCGCTACATCCTCCGTTGCACAAGATTTTAATAATGTCAAATGCAATATTCGTAACTGCGGCCTCCAAGACCTTATAATTAACATGCTGTACAATTATTAGAAACCTGATTGATTACCTACTCTTTGATGGTAGGTATAGGTAGCTACTTGTGTTCTCGGTTAATTGCTGGTGATTCTTCGTATAATAATGTAAGCAATAACATCTTCCTCATGTTTCTGTTCTACACTTCAAAAAGGTCTGCAAGCAGCAAAGATTGAAACGTCAAACTATAATTTTAAATGTGAACATTGTGATTATGCAAAATAGTGTGAAACATTCCTATACAAGTCCGAAAATGAAAAAAACGAACGTGGATGGCCTAATCCTTGATGGGACTAGACCAGATAGACGCTTTGTATCAAACAGATTACTGTTTCTCACACATCAGTTTCAAATAAGTACAGTTTGACAGATGTGTACAATAAAGTAAAGTTTGACAGAAGCGTACAATAAAGTGAAACTTTATGACCGCAAAAGCCACCACAAAATCAACGTTTTTATGATGATAGCCTAAAAAGTAACTTTTTTGATTTGTACAAATAATAAAATCGGTTCGCTTTAAGAAATTGCATTAGGTACATTTTTATGGAAAGTAATCAGAAAATTCGTAATGTAATTTTTTTTGGAAATTGTGTGAATGGAACCGCATTATAATATGTAAAGTACTTATGTTTTGACTGGAAGTAAGGACTTTGGTTTGTTCGTTCCATTGAATTAAATTTGTCAGATAAAGTGAGTAGGTAACACATGCAACGGTTATACGTGTGCTTCAAAAAAATGCACAAAATTTAACAAAAAGCACATACGGGTATTCAAGAATCAATGGTTGCTGACACAAGTATGTGAAAGAAACATCGTATTGATGAATAAAAGAATACTTTTCGAGTAACACAGAAAGTAACCGTTTTTTGTTAAATTGAGTATAGGTACTTATAACATACTGTATCCACACAATTCAGTTATCAAAAATAGTTCTCCCAAAGCTAAAATTGTCCTCATTCATTTTGACAACATTGTTCAATTAACTGTATCTCTTGAAGAAAATCCTTGATTCTTACATACATTTCATATATCATTTACGCTAACTTTGAGAAATTATTAAATCTCAATTTTTCGTTGACTCGTCACGTCATTCACGTTTAAAAAAGAAACATTTTAAAAAGTAAATTTCTCGTTAAAAAAAGACCGTAGAAAGTAAGAATATTTTGTTTCTGTCAAGTAGTAAAAAGCATCTTGACACGCCGAGAAGTATAACTTGTTTAACCGATGTAGTTCTCGAAGCTCCTAACGAAAATGAGGGAGAGGAAAATTTATAATTTGCCTCGGGGTCTTCTCCCTAGCAGTGAAATGTTTAATGTACTGTTTCTGCGGTATTTGCCCGTTTTCGGAATTATTTCGACGTTTAAACAAATTTGATGTAAAGTTGCGTTAACGTGAACATTAAATTTGGATTTAATATAATCCGCCCAAAATAACTGCGCCCACCGCACTCCCAACGTTTCGCTTTCAATTACAAAGAGATCCTCGGCTCTTTAATTAGCAAAGAAAATGGAAAATAAATTTAGGTGGAATAAGGCAAATTGGAATTTCCGCCTGTATATACAAATGAAACAGTTCTATATACGCACGTGTCTAATTCAATAATAATTGCTCGATGGTTTCAAAAATTTACGAAGCTCCCAAAGGACCAGCGAAATATATCTTTAAGATGGCTACAATTTCCTCTTCATCGGTTTAGTCGTCAGTAGAACTCATTCCGTCTAATTATCTTGTTTAGCCATTTTACTAGAAGGATGAGGATCCTTGACTACCCACTATGATGACTGCTTGTGAAATATCAATAATGCAAGGAATGCCGTATTTGATAAAAATGGTACCCAATTTATCCGCTACAAATATGCAAACTAAATAGGCTGACATTTTCCTGTTCTCATTCAGAAAAGTTGCTTGAAAATCAAGATTGATCAGTACAGAGAAAGTTATCATTTAAGACGTATGTTCTGAACGTCATGTTATATCGTGCTCCGCGTCCCACTTGAAATAAGAATAACGGATGTCATTAGAAAGCATAATCATTTGACTTTATCTAACCTTGCGGTTAAAGTGATCCGTCCGCCCGAGGCCTTAACTACTCCTATAGTTTTCAAGATATCAAGACAGCAAGGCGAAGGGGAGTTGGATGAAACAAGAAAAGCTATCTTCTTGGCAAGAGCACTTCAAGTAGATAGGTACCATTTATAAGGAGTTTCAAGAATATCATGAATTATATCATAGGATTAGTGAAAGATGAGGATTTTCCGGAACATGACAGAATTCGTTAAGATACCTACAGATACTATTTTTTACAAAATAAAAGCCTTATGTGTTATAATTAATAAATATCATTAACCATACAGAAAATTCTAACGCAAAACTAGTACAAAAATTACCAAAATTCAGATCCCAAAGTTTGCGGGTGATATCAAAGAATGGCCAGCTTTTATCAGGCGCCTATACGTTCTCACAGCATTCTGATTCAACCACTTTTCATTGGGGGCAACTGCAGTAGGTAATCTAAACACTAGAATTTTCAATTTCTTGGCGAAATGTTCAATTTTTTGGTGTATGCGAGACAAGTTAAAAATTAATAATTAAAAGTTTTGTGACTAATCATAACATACCTATAGTTCCAATATTAGAAAGAGTTTTAATTGCCTTAAAACGCGTACAAAGAGTGGCGCATGGAAAACGAACCAGCTAGTTAGAAGTGAATTTTCGCAAATTTCCATTAAGGTGAATCAGTCAAGTTTATACCTTGGAGCTTTGTCGAATATTCTATCCTTATTTTCTACGAGGGAGAATTACTTTGATGTGTACAGTACTCGCCGCCAGGAGAGGTAGAAGTTTACAAATTTGGGACTACTCCTCTATGAATTCTATTAACCTAGCTTTTACAGGGTGGACCTAAATACAAAGACCTATAATAAATACGGGAAACTCGGATTTCCGCAGCATTTACATAACAATCTAAACGGTTCATCGATTTAATCTAAAAGCACACTGACATTATTACTACGAGAATTGTAGCAATATTATGCGGTTTTCCATTACAAGTGTACACAAACCTCTGCCTAATTTGCATGTAAATATTATGCAAAGCGATATACGTTTAACTTGATGTATGGAAGTAAAGACAAATATGATCTCCTAATCGCTAGAACGTGCTTCGGGAGCGTAGTTCAAAGCCCTACTGGAACATTTTAAGACAGATTATGTCAGAAGGCAACAACGGCAATTTAAATTAGATACATGTTGATATAAATTAGCTAGAGGTTCAAAACGATCCAAAGGAGTCCCCCGGCACGCACATCAAACGGATATTTCTTTTTACAAAAGTTTACACGTGCGTGAATCGATGCTCAATCATGTCGAAATTTAGAAATTCGCTCGCTTTTTTTTATTAAATTTCATCAATTGTAATCGATTTCCTCGCTGAACAACATGATCCATTTGTTCACACTAATTGGCATAGACAACGATTACCCTCTTATTGCATAGCCATCAGAAATACATTTTCAGTGCGTAAGAAATCGCATTTTTGGTATTATTTAGTATTGTAATTTGTGCAATATTAAAAAATCGCAATTTGAAGTCATCATAGAGTGCACGTGATCGTGCTATAGGGTTGTGCAACCCCACTGAGTTTTACCGCTAATTTTACTTAGGTCTTGTGTTGTCAAAATACAAATTAATCAATGTTTTATTATGTACACATTAATATCTTCACACAGGTTACACGTTACAAAGTTTGCAATTTCTTCTGTTCTGAAATTCAAGATAGACTGCCTTATCATAATCACATTAGTTTCAGTTTTCTTAAATGGAAAGTAGTTTCAATATTTATCTTACTATTACTATTATCTTCACAGCAATCAAATTCAAAATCTACATTGGGTACGTATTCTAAAAAAATTGTAGAATCCGAAAATATTGAATGGGTTATTAACATTGCCGAAATAGAGTAAGCCTTGCAAGCTTTTCTTAAATTAATTTTACCAACTCCAAAAAGCTGTATGTCAAACGGATTTGTATTTTTTCAGTTTATAGTTACTGCTTCCTCTTTAGGAATTACACATAGAGCCAGAAATTTGAAAGTGTCAGTTGAGTCCAAATGCTATTTTGGACTTCTGTAATTCTTTTATCACATGAACTAGGAACTTTACTAACACTTCTATATATAATTTAATCTCACAAATTTCATGGTGGTACGCCAAATATACAAGTTGTTGTTGTTTACATAAATAGTTATATATGAATGGAACTTTTTGCATTTTGCGAATTGGTTTTCTGATATAGTCAAGTAATGTTGTTTATTACAGCTAAATATTTTCAGATTGGTTGAAAGAATATGTACTTATTTTCAATAACGTCATCAGGTAAGATAATTTAAAGATACTGTACTCTCTACTATCTGTAAATGGTACGTTATAAACACACACTAAACGCGGATTTTGGAAATATACATCTAATCCAATCGTATTAAGAAGAAGGTGAGCGAATTCTTCATTTTGAAGTGGTAACGGAAATTCTAAGCCTTGAGGCAAGTTATGTGAAACCTTTTGCAATTCGGAAACTAATCTCGAAGGAGTTAATACTACTGGATGCAACTGACTTTTTGTGCAATTAAAACTGCATTAATTAGGGATATGGTTTCCAGTTGATGTTGATTAAACATAGAAATATGTTCGTCTATAACTGCCTTTAAATCTAAATAAGTTATTTGTAAATTTTTATCGTTTAAAACCTTTTCAATTTTATTCATGTTTTCGATTAATATTTTTCGTTGTAATCCAAATTTCCTAATGTTGCATTAAAATTTGAAATTGTGAATTTAATTACTACAGTTGGTTATTTTATTAAGTTTGTTAATGACTCCTCAATATCACTGAATCGTTTAATTTTGCCATTATAATACTCGACATCATCATGGTCTAAATTTCAAAACAAAAATTTTACAGTTGAACTTATAAAATCAAAAATTGCTCTTTATTTCTTATTTTCATTTTGATGGTCTACTAAATTCTAAATTAAAAAAAAATTTGTTTAGTGATTCTTTAGAGGCTCTCAAATAATAGTCGCAAACTTTTGAATTATTAACAACTTTGAAAGCACTATACCTTTTGAAATCTTACTGGCTGTCTTTTCGTAATATAATTCAAGCTATGCAAACTTTTTATTATGATTACTTATTGAATATAAATCATAATGGTCCCTATTTGTTTCGTAATGAATACCAGGCGAAATGGGTGTATACTTGTTGAAATGCTGATGTTGTAATCCCCTTCAGCGCTGGTTTTGGCAATTATTGTGAAGAAAATAGAAGAAAGGATTATCACTCTGTAATAAATGCAATTAATTTAGCTGTAATAATTATGCAAAAAGATACTATTCATTTTCTATTTATTCTCTAATGCTCTCTAATACTCTATAGAATCTAAATTTAAACTAATTGTGACATTAATTCTCCTTGCACCAAGTTATTCCAACAACAATTAACATATTTTGCCTGAACTTATTAACTCATGCAATATCCTTACTCTTATAAAACTGTACTTATTTTGCCATATTTTAGTGTAATCTAATCATAAAAATGCTTTAATCTATTATTATGAACTCTTACTAACCTTCTACCCGTTTTGATGGTACAATTTACTGGAGAATCTACCGAAATGACCTTATGTGGACCTAACCACTGTGACTCTCTTTCTCTTTTTATGGTTTCATAACTGTATCTCCAACGTGAAAATTTTCAACGTTACTTTTCCTATCGTAATATTCTTTACTTTTTGATTTTTTATCAATTAAATTTCGTCGAGCAATTTCCCCAGTATATCGCAATGTGTATAGCGAAATTCTGGGGGTGATGTTATAGAACTGGGTAATTCTGCTGGATGTCCATTTACTAATTCAGTAAATGCAGTAAAAGTAAACATGGCGAATGGGACATATTCGTCACAATCTGTTTGGTCTTTCCGAATGTAGTTTGTAAGGTTACCCTATTGTACGTCCTGTTATACCCTGCACTCTAAGGTTTACAATTGTATTCCATAAGTCCTCATAAGTAGGGTTTATCAAAATAATTTAATTTCGTAATCAAGTAATAGATTGTCCTATCTCCAACATCTAGAATAGCTACTTCGTGAATTGATTTTTGTTGGTTCTTTATTTCGTCAACTTTATCAAATTTTTGCTTGAACTCTAAAGCTATTCCAATTGATTCATAACAAAATCCTGCGAAAGGCAGTGTGCCAAAGAATAATTATTTGAAACAATCGTCGTTACATTCTTGCACGTTATTATTAATAACTAAATTGGTTTGAACAAAATCTCTAAATTTTGAATAAGTGTATTCGTCCGAGTTTAAAACAAGTACTGGATTACATTAGTTTTAACACTTCCTAATCTCATAATCATACTCTGATAATTTCAACTTCCAACGCATTAATCTAGATCCTGGATCCTGTCCTGGATCTTTAACACTAAACAACCACGATCAAACGAATGCTGGCAAAAGTCGATTCAAACAAATTTTGTGTCTTTTTTTTAACAAATTAGTCAATGGTTTGACAATTTTTGAATAATCTTTAATAAATATACGATAATAGCCTGTTAATCCTAAAAATGCTTGAATATTCTTTGATGTCTTTCGTCCGGGATACGTCTTTACCGCTTCTATTTTCTTTTCATCCGGTTTTAACCCTTCTCTCGTAATAGTATGACCTAAATAATTAACCTCTTTATGCAAAAATGCACACTTATTGGGCTCTTAATTTTAAATCGTACTTGCGTAATCTATCTACTAACTTTTCTCCGTGCTAAATCATGGGAGTAAATTACAATATCATCTAAATACACAAAACATTTAATTCCCTGTAATCCACTAAGTACTTACAGTATTCATTCACCTATGGAAACTATAGACGAAGCGCCCTTTAAACCGAAAGGCATTTATCTGTCAATGCGAAGGAGTTCTCTTTTCTGGAAAAAGTTCTTCTAAATGTTCCTTAAAAAAACCAAATTTCTGTATTTGATAAAATTCCTAGCTTACCTGAGACTTTTATTTTTTGAAATAGCATATGGGAATCGACTTGCCTAACTGAGTTTAAAATAATCCCATAATTATCTATCCATTCCGTAACACTTTCTTTGCTGTCCCCACTGAAATTTGTTAATAACTTTACTGCTGCAGCTAAAAAGCTTCGTAAGAATATACACCACTATAGGTATCAAAGAAATTAAATATTAAGATGGATATCAAAACGATTAAATGTGACATTTTCTAGGGAAATCTAGTGCATTAAAAGCGCTTCCCATACTCAATTATGCAGGTGCGAAAACTAAATAAACCGTGTGAAGTGCGGTTTATCACAATAGGTTATGGGGTCTTAGGAAGACATTAGTCACAAAACACTTTCTGCTAATACTATAGGTAACGTTCGTATCATTTCCACCAATTTTATTTGACAAATCGTTAAGTTTTCCAGACATTTTTACAGCAAAAAAGAATATGAGACTCCTCTCTCCGATAACGTTGTCTCACAAATTGAAGGGATAATATCAGACCCATGAGTAAACTCTACAGCTAATGCGTAATTACACCCTTCATTCAATGAAAGATTTGTCTCCTCCACTCCAAGGACTTTACAGTAAGCTCTAAAGCAGAGGGAGAACTACGTAAAAAATGCGGCCTGTCAATCATGTATGATTATTTGCTTTATAACTGGGTTACTGAGTACCGAATGTATTTTATAATCAATACTGAATACATGGAAATTGGTTCCGCCTACGTCAGCTTTATCAGAATCGGTTGCACCGATCTAACGCGGGATATTTAATTAAAGGTACGCCAGAGGAAATAAAGTTATCGAGGTGTAATTCATTTAAACGCGCGTGTTGCTAATAAAAACTTGCACCTCATTGCGATTTACACTCCGCGATTTAATAAACGGGTTTATGTCGAATAAAATTTTACAGCCGAAGTATTTTTTATAACGCAGTAATTTCGTAGTTAATAAATTTCCAGCTCGTTTCAGCTTTAGGACAAAAGCGTTAAATGGGAAAGTAACTTTGTTGAATTGAAAATGTCTACTGCACCACTTTGTTGCTTATTAACTTTGCAAGCTCGATTTTTAAAAGAAGAAACTCCCTAGTGAATATCTCATTAAAGTGCAAGCAAACAAGCAAAGGATAAATGGTTATGCACCTTCTGCACTTTTCCTTCATTTTCAGGTTTATTTAGAATACCGAATTAACGTTCCAGAGAAAAGTAAAACAACTTTCTTATGAAAAATAAAAGACTGACTGCTCAAACGAAGATGTAGGTAATGTTCTCCCTGGTGGAGAGGGCATTTAGGGAAATGAACCACACTTGAAGATGACTTAAAAGACTTAAAAACTGTATTTACAATTTAACACCTATACCTATATCTACTACATTTCGATTAATACTGACTGCACGCCACGCTTTACTTAATCTGTCAATTAATTGCTAACGCAAATCAATGATTTAATATTCTTATTCCATTACAAAGCCGACAGTATTAATTTTCAATATTATTCAGCTGTTGAATCAATGAAATACAGATTTGAACCTGACGCTCCACAAACAATTTAAGGAATCTTACAGAGAAACCTTTAATACCTAAACACAAGTAAGAAGGACCGTCAAAAATTCGATATTACTTGCATGTGTAATAATACTCAACAAACGTAACTTTTCTTCTTCTTTTCGGAATCCACAACCCTAGGATTGGGTTGGACCCAATCTTCCACCCTTTCCTATCGTGCGCTAATCTTTTCATTTGTACATAACTGCCCTTACATACGTGTCTAACTATTAGGTCTATCTACCTAAAGCCTCTCTTGCCCCCTAGATGTACTAATCCTCCCAGTCTCTCTGTGCGGTTTTCCACATTTCCCTATTTTCCTGTACTAGCTCTAAGACTGCTTCGTGTGTTACCCTCTCCATCCAGCTAATCCTCAGTATTCTTCTATACTAAGTACATATAGTACGATTATACAGGGTGTTCAAGATGGGGTACTTCAAATTTAATATTTTGTCATTTTTGTAAGCTAGGTATTTCCAAATTGTTTTTATTTTGACAAAGTTTTTATTCATGATTATTTATATTTATTCCGGAAGCTATATTTAAATACAGGGCCTTACAAATCACTTTAATTGAAAAATTAACAACCGTATTTTTCATACTCAGTTCGATTTATTAATGGAAATCCAAGTATCTTAGTTTATGAGTATAAATAAGTTTCAGAAATGCAATGTTAACACGAATATGCTTTTGTCCTGGTTATATAGGGTGTTCAGATTTATTGAGCAAAGCGGGAAACTAAAGCTTGGCAATAACTGAACGAGAGTACACACATTAGAAAAATTGGTGTGTTATTTATCTATGAGTAATAACGATTAATCAAACCCCAATTCCATGCGTGGATTACGTTAGGTTTCTGGGTATGACATTGGATAGTAAGCTAACTTGGGAGAAGCACATTAGCGACTTGATATTGAAATGTGATAGAGCTTTAAACCTCGTCAAATGTTTGTGCTCTACAAAATGGGGCGTCGATGTGGCTACTTTAATCAACATATACAAGTCCCTCGTATTATCGAAAATTGATTATGGATGTTTTGTCTACGGTTCAGCTAGATCCTCTCGATTGTTACAACTTCACAAAATTCAAAATCGTGCTTTGAGACTATGCTTAGGTGCATTCCCTACATCGCCGAGCACCAGCCTCCACATAGAGGCCAACGTCATGCCTCTGCAATATAGAAGAGAGAAATTATTAAACAACTATGTTTGTAACAGAGCATCACAATATCATATACACGGATGGTTCTAAAACTGAAGATGGCGTAGGATGTGCAATTGTCGTTCAGGGTGAGCACTATAACTGGCGTCTTCCTGATTTATCATCAGTCTTCTATGCGGAACAATATGCCGTATGGCAAGCGCTGAAGTACTGTGATATGGCACTGGGTTATCGACACTTCTGCATTGTAACAGACTCCTTGTCCGTTATAAAATCGATAGTAAACTGTGACAATGATACGATAACACAATGGTGTCATTCATCTATCGTATACTTAGAAAATCAAGGAAAGCATATTACCTTACTATGGGTCCCCAGTCATGTGGGCATACAGGGTAATGAGAAAGCTGACAAGGTAGCCCTGGAAGCAACCAAACAGGATGCGGTCGATGTACCTGAAATAAAACACAAAGATTTGAAAAATAAATATAATCGTGTAACTGTTTCCAAATGGCAAGATGATTGGGATATGTGTAATACTCACCTTAAAAACATCAAACCTACCATAGCTAAATGGGATAATCCTGCACTCACTAGAACAGACATATCAAAATTAATTAGATTGAGAATAGGCCATACTGCAGTAACGCATACATACCTACTGAAGGGAGAACCAGTTCCTATATGTGCCAGATGTGGACACGAATTAACGGTAGTACACTTCATTTTTGAATGTGGCCATTTAGAACTTATAAGAAGCAATTACAACATTAGTGATAATTATCGAGATAATTTTATTAGTATGTCGCGTATAAATAACCTAATGTCGTACTTGAAGGTAATAGACATGTCGAAGCTCAATACAAAAAAAAAAAATAACGATCATACGTTAAAGAACATTTTAAAATTAATACTGGGCCTTCCAAAATAAACGTTGCTAAGGAAAGCTCTCTTGCAGTGAAAATTATTACTTATGCAAATTTTCGAAAAGAACAAGTCGCATACAATTTTGAGATAACAAGTGGTAGGTACTGGAAAAAATTAGTAAAAAATCAAAATATGTACTTAGTTTCATTCGGCTTTAAAGAAATATTTTATGCTAAGGAAACCAAAAGGTTTTATGCGCATAACTTTGGATCCAGTAAAGATATTGCGGTCCAAATTTCGGAATAGCCTCTGTGTCTCCAATTTTAATAAATTTCATCTGCTTTTCTAAAAATTGCTTTGCAAACTTTCGTGTAATTACACTTAATATCCACACAGTAGTAAAGTAAAAAGCGAAATTCGACACGTTAAGACATAGGCAATTGTATAGAGAGAATGTTCGACTAAATGTTTCCTTTTATTAAAGGACATAAGAAAATTAATAAAATCAACATGCCCCTCAAGAAAACCAACCTCTAGTGTTGATAAAAGGATTCAATACAAGCCAAGTTTGAATATACCAAGGTATGAATGAAATGATCCAATGTAATGAATTATGATTGTTCCTATAGGTACCTACTACACAACACACAAAAATAATCACTTTATAGAACAAATCTTTTTCTCTTATGTAGTAATATTCAACACTGATGGCTGTCTTATAACCTAACAATTTCTAATCGATGATTATGCATGTTGTTATAAACCACGGGTCCACCAAAATAAAAAAATGTCCACCCGCCCGTCTGCCCGTCCGTCTTACGGCTGTATCGCTACTAGATGTTTAAGAGCGATTGTTCTATCTTTTCGCTATTTGGTTCGCTATGGTGTCGAGGCTTGCACCCAGGAAGGAATTCTTCTACGTTTATTACTAAAAAATCAATTTTTTCATGTAGTACCATAAGGCGCACGCCGTAACAAATTCCTGAAATGAATAAGGGCTGTTTTTGACTAGAAACTCTTTTAGATCATTTCTGAACTTTATAGTTTGCTGATTGGTTACTAAAGTGGCTGGTAATAAATTATATAGATAACTCCCTGCGTAGTTAGGAGATTTTTTGTAGAACTCATGCGTTGGCCTTTCGATGTGAAAATTATTCTTTGTTCTTGTGTTGTGTGTGTGAACCATGGAGTTCTTCAGAAGTGATTGTTTGATATTATGGGTGTGCACTAGTAGCTGTAAAATGTATATGCTTGTCAAAATATATAGAAGATCTTGAAATTATTATTATGAGATTTGGAATATGAAAACACAAAGAAAATTATAAAGAGTCATATTAAAAAAATTCTCTCTCTTACTAAGGATAATTTTAAATTATTGAAACATTTCCTAGGCACTATTTAAAAAATTTTTTTGGGGTTTTAACAACATTAAATGAATCTGTGGATAGTTCTATTATATGCATATGTCCAAAACACCATTCTTAACTCAGATAACATGGTAAAAAGCACCTGGTCATTTATAAAAAGCAAACACGATTCCCAAAATAGAAACTTGAAATTGAAAAATGGTTCAGTGTACATTGACAACCCCCACGATGTCGCAGAGTCTTTCAATAACCACTTTAAAAACATTCCTAATGAGACAATTGCAAAAAGTACCAAACATACAAACAAAGCAATTAAACTAATCTTTGTATCTAACACCCTTTTGTTAACCAGAAATGATAACACTTATAAACAAAAAAATAAAAAACAAAAGATCAGCAGGGCCTGATGAACTCCAATGCTCCCTAGGTAATTAAATTTGTTTCTAAAGTAATTGAGAAACCTGTAACTCATATTGTAAACTCGCGACTGAAGAGTTCCCAGTTGCCTTAAAACTAGCAAAAGTAATTCAGGTTTTTAAAAGCGGTTGTGCAGAAGATGCAAGTAACTATAGACCAATTGCCATAACATCAGTATTCTCAAAAATTCTAGAATATTGCTATTTAGATAGATTAGAAAGTTTCTTAAAAAAATGTAATGTACTTAGTCGAAATCAGTTTGGATTCAGACCAAATACATCTACACAGACGCCGCCGTCCAATTTTTCTTAGATAAAATACTGCAGTCAATTGAAAAAAAAGAAGCATCAATTGGAGTGTTGTGTGACATACCCAAGGCGTTTAATTGCTTAAACCATAATAGATTACTTGTAAAACTATTCTCCGACGGTATTCGAGGTATTCCCTTGAAATGGTTGAACAACTTTTTGTGCAACAGGCACCAATACGTCTCATTAACATACACTTCCGAAGGTACCAATAACTTCATAAATTCAAATACTGTGAAACTTAATGTAGGCACTTCACAGGGAACAGTTCTGGCTCCAATTTTGTTTATTCTATACACAAATGATCTTATACAATATGCACAGGAAAACGCTGTCATCACCCTATATGCTGATGATACATCTATAGTTGTTTCAGACAGAGATAAAAATCGTATCGCAAATAAATGCAATCATACCATGCGGAATATCAGTAATTGGTTCAGTGAAAATTTCCTTTATTTAAACGAAAATAAAACAAAATTTCTTCAATTCCATAATCGCCACAATACAAATATTCCTTCTATTTGCATCGATGGCAATCAAGTACATGAATCAAATGCTGTGAAATTCTTAGGTATAACACTAGATGAAGCCCTAAGCTGGAAACCTCATTGGCAAAATTTAGTGTCACACTTAAACCGTCTTTGTTATCAAATGCGATACTCTTTTACACGCATGTGTGGAAACCAGGCTCAGATATGGAATCTGCTTTTGGGGTTCTTCACATGCTGCTTTTCAGGTTTTTGTAATTCAAAAACGAATAATAAGGTGTATGACTGGTTCCCACAGAACACAATCTTGTAGACTGTTCCATCGTCTGTCTATATTACCTTTCGCCTGCGTCTACATTGGCAGATTGCTAAAATTGTCACCATTTCTCGATGAAAGGGCATTTTACGTGTCTACGGAAACTATAATTTTATTATACTAGCAAGTTGCAAGTTCTTAGTCTCTATGCTCCAATGCCATATGCAAAGAGTGTTTTTTTTTGTGGAAATCCACCATTTCACAAAAATTATTTATTTTCGGTATACACTATCAAAGTCGAGTGAAGAAGTGGCCCATTGTAACTTAAACACTTTCGTCTGATAATTGTCTTCTATTATTAAGTCGTTCTGTTTATGTCAATCAACCATATCATCAAATTAGTGGATATTGTTGTGAAACAACTTGAAGTTATTTATTATTGTAGAGTTTCCTGTTACTAAAGGAAATGCAGATCTCATGATAAGAGAAACATCCTATACAGAATGGACGGAGTACACAGAAGGTATAATTACCTTTTTTGTTTAAATTTCCATCGACCGTATATTTCTCGCTGTAGTCCTTGGCACTGTTCTCATAATTTATGCGTCCCTAAAAAGTACAGTGAGCATTCGCGATTTTTTCACGGTATTTCTAATGCCGGTGCCAATTATAAAACGCAAAGAGAGGGTGTAAAATAATTTAATTTTGTAATGATAAATGTACGCAAATTGGGAGGTCAGTAAAAAGTAACAGCAATTACAAGTGTGAATAATTTTATAGTCCACCGAGGACAACATTTGAAGGATTGTACAGGTCTTTAATTCCAGTGTTAATTAACGACGAAAAAAGGGAGATATTTATTCTATTTCCACGCAAAGCTTGTGTCAAGAAGGTCGAAATAAAAGTTCAAGCACTTTGCATACATTATAACAATAATGCCTTATTACACTCAAAGGCAAATAGAAGTTAATTTGCATTTCGTGAGTGATGCTCTTTGGAATTATATTTAAAAGGGTTTTTCGCCCGTCCCAAGTTGTCCTTAATAAAAGAAGCATTATGCAAATGATTATTTCATGCTGAAATGAATAAAAAACGTGTTTATAGCTTAAATTTCAATATAGATTGCGATATTTTGTATCTAAGTCGAGTTAAAATAGAAGCTAGACCGTCATTGCGGTTCCGCAACAAAAAAGAAATGAAAATTACCGCAATAAACGCAAGAATTTAATCAGTTATTCGCGCTTTTGACGAGTTACAGCATCCTCTTCTTATGCCCTGAAGGGTTTTCAATTATGTCGAGATTTATTAGCATTATAACCTAATATAAATTTCGTATAGCGATATTTATATATTAAAACCATAATTAGACGCAACTCATTTCATTTAGGATGATGGAACAAGGATGTGTTGTGTTACGTCCTATAAAGGGTCTTAATGAAATTTTTTCGAAAATTAGTTCTCCCCTAATAGCCTTATCGTATCCATAATGTTGGCGTGTTATTAAACTTTAGCCAAATGGACACCCTTTAATTCCTATGGACCCGTAAATAATCTAAGGTGTTGTCTTGCAACGATTAATAATATAATTGAATCTAACGGATACATCTTAAGTGCTAAGTCACAAGATTGACAAGATAAACATAATTTATTAACAAAACTAGCAAACTTTATTGATCCTCATTTTTACGTAGCTACTAAATTTCATCCTTTCACATGGGGTAGCCGATTATTTTCAATAAAAATGTTAATTTTTGGCTAGATCAGAACAGATTGAATACCGCAAACGCAGTATTTAGTAGTAGCGATAAAGAAGGACGTTCGTACACCGAATTGAGTCACCACAGAGGCACCATTATTATTCCTTTCGTTTTAAGAAGAAAACTAGTAGTCGTGTATCCGCGATTAACTGGTTACCGTATTCGAATCGTACTGAATAATTGATTGGCCATAATATGCAATTTAAAACCGGCGCATATACGTTATGAATCACATTCGTTTCTATTTACCACTTATAAGTCACGAATGCAGTTAAATGGGATGCAATACACAAGCAGTACGACTACCTCATTTATTTACACAATGTCAGCGTTGATGCAGAGGTTAATTGAGTAACTGTGGTTCGTTGTATATAATCGATTTAGCATGTTTGATTAAAACCACCATCGGCTAATTTTCGGTCATACATAATGACATTGCGTTATGAACATTTTCGTTTGGAGTTTAGATATAATTATAAAATATCATTGTTCAATGATTAGTAAAACGTCTTATTGTACTATGCAGGAAAATTTATTAATTTATAAATTTTTTTTAAATAAAGAGATTTTAAGGGAAGAAAATGGATAACTTTATTAAACTCCGTTCTTTATTCGCAGGTTTTGACCTGAACTAAGAAAAATCTTTATCTCAGGGTTCAGCTGGATTCCGAAACGCTCAACACTGACTTATCCAAAAGTTGAAATTTCAGAAATCCGTGTTTCAAATGAAAATTTTGACTTGAACTAGAGATGACCAGTGGTTAACCTGACACAAGAGAAGTTTCCAGTGAACAAATTAAAAAAAAATTATCTGGTTTGCTTTCTGGAATTCAAATTGACACATAACTTTCAGAGATCGCATAGAGCATGAATTTTCATTATACCACATACATTATAAGAACACAAAGACATACAAAAATAAAATAAACATTTAGTTTCCTCTCGAATTTTCGATTCCCACTCTCCGCAGCGGAACTTTTTCCCTTTTGTGCAAGTTCTCTTTTAATCGTTCCCCTCTCTCCTTCTTTTAGCCTCTGCCCCTCCGTATACGGCCCCTTTTCAGGTTTTTCTTGATTTGCTTATTTTCGAAATAAATTATTTTCCTATGCTTAAAACTGTAACCGTAGATATTCTGTTAGTACCCCATTTACCATTTCTTCGACAGTTCTTGTTGTTTAGCTATCTCTTCCGCCTTTTCGATAGTCAGTCCTATCTCTCCCATTAATCTTGGTAGTACAGACCTTTTGAAATCTCGCCGAAGTCCTGTTTGAAATTGATTCATCTTGATCACTCCCAATTTTACATCTTTTTACACCGAGGCCATGCCTTCTTCCAGAATTTCTTTCGTTAATAATTTTAGACTCGTAATATATTTACTACTCTGATAACCTAGTACAGGGGTTAAGAGCCAAAATAGGTTTCAACTTTGCATTTTGTGATAACTTTATGAAACTTTCAGAGGATGTTCTAGACACCCTAAGGTTCAATTTCAGCTATGCCGCCACCCCCGCATCCCCGGACGGCACTTGCTATAGCGGGTTTCTTAAGCGCAAGGTAGCATTTCAATACCCGCCCATAAAATGGGTCAAAAATGTATGTCCAGGGTTTGTTTTGTATTTTCTTACATCTAGGAAGGTTGAAGGGAATTGTCAAATACCCAGGGAGAATTTATTTAGGGTATTTTACGTGGTTTGCCTATTTTTAAGGCGCTTTTAACAGTGAGGACTAGGGAATGCAATCCCGCAGCAAAATTTCAATCCCGGTATTTGCGGGATTGTTAGATGTTAATCCCGCGGGATCCCGGTATTTGCGGGATCTCGCAAAACTCCCGCGTGATCCCGCTCCATTTATGTGCGGGATTAATCTCGCAATAATGCTGCGGGATCCCGGTATGTCGGGATCCCTGTATTGCATTCTCTAGTGCGGACAGTAAAATCGTGACCGGACAAATACCGAAATCCCGCGGGATTAACATCTAACAATCCCGCAAATACCGGGATTGAAATTTTGCTGCGGGATTGCATTCCCTAGTCCTCACTGTTAAAAGCGCCTTAAAAATAGGCAAACCACGTAAAATACCCTAAATAAATTCTCCCTGGGTATTTGACAATTCCCTTCAACCTTCCTAGATGTAAGAAAATACAAAACAAACCCTGGACATACATTTTTGACCCATTTTATGGGCGGGTATTGAAATGCTACCTTGCGCTTAAGAAAGCCGCTATAGCAAGTGCCGTCCGGGGTTGCGGGGGTGGCGGCATAGATGAAATTGAACCTTAGGGTGTCTAGAACATCCTCTGAAAGTTTCATAAAGTTATCACAAAATGCAAGGTTGAAACCTATAACCCCCGCACTAACCGAGCTGATAACGCTTTGATAGCTATAGTGCGAATTCTCCTAGGACTCGTTTTGGTGAAATGCGATTAAATTTTTCTTTGAACATTTTCCATGTTAATTCTGTGATATGTTTCAATTTTGTTTTGTAAAAGTTCCTTGCTTATTTGGCAATTTTTAACGTTGTTTGCTCAGACCATCCATCTAATTCCGCCCTTTCGCCTATCTGCTTAAAACATTGCTTCACCGTTTTTCCGTTGTAGCCCTTTACGATACACGATTTCGCATTATAAGACATTCCCGGTTTCATAAGCTAGGGGTGTCGATTAAGAACATTTAAGGAAAAAGCAAAAAGTGAAGCTACAGTCCCAACTACATAAATTTTTAGTGTCTCCAATGCAAGTGCAATTACATTATTAATTGTCCTTAAAAACCACGTGCTCAACGAATAAATGGTGTACACAATTTAATAATCACTGCATAAAGGTCATCAGTGTGGTGCGCAGAAATTCCTAAAAAAAATACAAACGGAAAGCTAAAAGTGTGTCATAAATCTCAGAAGTTCAGATTCACTTTTAAAATATGTGCATTTCGCGTCTCAGTTTATGCCTTATAAAATGATATTAATGTTAATTATAGGATAATAATCGTAAAGTCGCGTCATAAATGGTTGTTTTAACCTTATTTTGAAATAAGTTTTAACGCACATTTGAAATACCAATTAAATAACACAAAATCTTCAAAACGCATCTTTGTAAATAGAATTAAAGGCATTTCAATTGCCGCGGAGTGCATCAAGTTACAGTAATTGTGGATGAAATCAAGTAATTTAGAAACGTTACTAATGTTTATAAAATGTAAATTTGGTACACAGTTATTTTATTAATGTTAATTTGCTATTTGCACGCATGGTTTATTTCGATCTTCCACTTTTGAATGGTAATTGCTAAATAGATGCACTAATTGTTTTAAATATATAATATTGTTGTAACACAATTCAAAAACAATTAATTATGAAGACCCTTCACAATAATTTGAGCCGGGCAAATATTTCAAGTTTTTAATGTCGGTATAAAACCATAAAATGGTGCATAAGGTTGCTTTACAGATTATATATGGCCACTTTATAGCAAGATGGTGTAATAAAAAGTTGCAGGGTCCGTAGGGAACGAACTTCAAGCAATTGACGCTATAAGGTGCATAAAATACAGAAGTTTCCCCATTTCGAATTGTCTAAGTGGTGATGTAATTCGCGCCACCAAAAAGTTATGAAAGAGAGATCAGCGACTCTGCACCTGTAACGTGGACAAAAAAAAACAAATTAGCAACTTTTACTAATTCAAGTGGTCAGATTAAAAACGAAACCGACTATTTAATGGGGACGCGTTAAATGAACTGGTTTAAACAATAATTTTGCGGAATCCTACGCGAATAACAGAAAATGGTAACAACCTAAGTCAAGGACTTCCACTTGGAACTGTCAGCAAATTCTTATCATAGGAAATCTGGTGCAATTTAAGTGTATAAAGTAGGAAAACGGTTGCCATGTCGTCGACATTCCTGTCGCATTGTTCATTTTACATTTAACGCTTGAACACCTATGAGACTGTAAGTGACATATCAATGGAATCATAGGCTTAATGACTCGGTGACATATGAGATCACAAATACCATTTTTTCTAATGTTTAGCAAATAATTTACCTACGTCAACCACTTCACCATAGGTAAAAGACCAACTTATAGTTAGCTTTAGGCCAAAACATTTACGCACGGGTAACAATTAACGGATACCTAATTTGTCATATTCGTGCGTTCCCTAAAGGCAAATAAAGTAATAGGCCGCCCTATTAGGTGAATCAAATGAACGATCACTGTTTATCTGCTGGTGCTTGTATAGGTTCCTCCAGATCGCAAAAACGGCTGGGAAATTGACACCTTGTTATACATTAAATCGGTATGTTTATATCTGGGCTCGTTTGGCAAGTGTACTGAATTTTATCAGTGCAAAAACAATTCGGTTCCCGATTTGGTGAATAGATTTAAATTACAACGAATACATTTTATTAATTGACACACGGAGAAAAATGGATTGTTAAAATCATATAGTAAAAATTATATTGTAATCAGTACGAGAAGCTATTATTAAATCAAACAAACCTTGACACACACTGTACAATATGAATTATGTCTATTATTCTCAATATAATAATGATATTGTATTAAATATGATCTTAGATATTTAAATATATCCAAGAGCAAATAGATAATAAACATTAAAATATAGGTTATTAACGAAATCGGTTTATTATTTGTGTATAATACAGTTTAGTATACAGTGTGTCCCAGATCGCGTGGGATTGCATGGGTAACTTTGTTATTATTAAAGATAGAGAATTGGTTAAATGGGCAATGTTTTGCAGTTTTGGATGCTTATTTAAAATTTCCTTATGGAAATTCAAAATGGCTCATAGGTTCGACGTAAATTCAAAAAAACTAAAATTGGTCATTTCCTTGAATGTCTTATATCATCGAAAGTATAAGAGATATAAAAAAAGTTTTATATAAAAGTGACTGTCTTTGATACGCTTAATTTAGAATTCATGTCAAAAAAACAATTATAGAATGTGGCCTGTAGAATCCATAATTTCAAACAGTTCCAAGATTGGGCTACTAGTTCAAAAGTTATAGCTCTTTGAATTTTCTTTGGAAATTGGTTTCTGGTCTATAACTTTTGATTGAGAAGTCTGATCGAAAAAGTACGAATTGGTTTGGATTCTACGCACCAAAATTAATAAGAAAAAGTGTTTTCCCGAGAAATTTTGGTGCAGTCGATTTTTGGTAAAAAAGGAGGGTTATACACTGCCTTTTTTTTTGAGCCCCGAAGAAAAAATTGTCTCAGATCGACCCGAAAAAAAATTTTTCTTATAGAATGTGGCCTGTAGAATCCATAATTTCAAACAGTTCCAAGATTGGGCTACTAGTTCAAAAGTTACAGCCCTTTGAATTTTTTTTGAAATTGGTTTCTAGTCTATAACTTTTGATTGAGAAGTCTGATCGAAAAAGTACGAATTGGTTTGGATTCTACGCACCAAAATTAATAAGAAAAAGTGTTTTCCCGAGAAATTTTGGTGCAGTCGATTTTTGGTAAAAAAGGAAGGTTATACACTGCTTTTTTTTGAGCCCCGAAGAAAAAATTGTCTCAGATTGACCCGGAAAAAAATTTTCTTATAGAATGTGGCCTGTAGAATCCATAATTTCAAACAGTTCCAAAATTGGGCTACTAGTTCAAAAGTTACAGCCCTTTGAATTTTCTTTCGAAATTGGTTTCTAGTCTATAACTTTTGACTGAGAAGTCTGATCGAAAAAGTACGAATTGTTTTGGAATCTACGCACCAAAATTAATAAGAAAAAGTGTTTTCCCGAGAAATTTTGGTGCAGTCGATTTTTGGTAAAAAAGGAAGGTTATACACTGCCTTTTTTTGAGCCCGAAAAAAAAATTGTCTCACATCGACCCGAAAAAAAAATTTCTTATAGAATGTGGTCTGTAGAATCCATAATTTCAAACAGTTCCAAGATTGGGCTACTAGTTCAAAAGTTACAGCCCTTTGAATTTTCTTTCGAAATTGGTTTCTAAGTCTATAACTTTTGATTGAGAAGTCTGATCGAAAAAGTACGAATTGTTTTGGATTCTACGCACCAAAATTAATAAGAATTCCCGGGAAATTATGGTGCAGTCGATTTTTGGCAGGGTGTGTATATTAATTAGTTGCAATAATCTAAGTTACTTATTAATACAAAGCGGAGATGTTAATTCAACTACTCCCGTATTACAAAAGCATGCATATGAGATGGTTGCCGTTACATACAGTTTTTTAGTCTATTAAGCGGGGTACTCGTCTGATCCACTAGAGGCAGCATATTCATCTTTCTACCCATCAGAAAAGGAGATGGTGTAAGAGGTTCCAAGTCATTAGGATCATTTGGTAACAGATTTGTATTGTACTATTCTATTACTACTAACAAACAATAAATTGCAAGTAATAATAATAATAATAATAATAACACCAGTGCTTACATACTCTTTTGGGATTATACGTTGGACAAATACAGATTTAGAACAAATACAGAGAAACACACGTACACTATTAACAAAACACCATATACATCACCCTCACTCCTCTACTATACGACTTTACCTTCCTCGTTCGGAAGGAGGTAGAGGACTTACAGATATAAAAATATTGAACCAAACACAAATACACAATTTGCGACAATACTTTTATAACAAAACAGATACTTCAGTCCTACACAAAACAGTAACATATGCAGACAAATCTTACACACCACTTAACCTACACGAAACTAATATACTTCCACCTCCATCCAAACTTACATACATCACAAATAACATACAGACATGGAACCAAAAGCCGTTACATGGACGATTTCCGCAAAAGGTTAGTCAGGATTGTGTTGATTCTATAGCAACGCACACTTGGTTGTCTGAATGTGATATCTTCCCGGAGACTGAGGGTTTCATGTTAGCAATACAAGACCAGGTCATTAATACACGCAACTATAAAAAAACACATACATAAAGACAAAACAGTGACAAACGATTCTTGTCGACTCTGTTCACAAACATCAGAAACAATCCAACATATAATATCGGCATGCACACGACTTGCACAAACTGAATACAAACATCGACACGATCAGGTAGCTAAAATCATACATCAAAAATTAGCACTTAAACACAATCTCATAACAGATACGACACAATACTACAAATACACGCCACAGATCATACTCGAAAACAACACACACAAATTATATTGGGACAGGACACTACTCACAGACAAAACTATCCACAATAATAGACCAGATATTACACTTATAGATAAAACGCAAAAATCCATTTGTATTATAGACATTGCCATACCCAACACTAACAACTTAACTAAAACACATGCATAAAAACACCGCAAATACACCGATATAGCTATCGAGCTTAAGACGCAATGGAGAATGAAATCTACTGTTATAGTTCCCATTATTCTTAGTGCTACTGGAGTTATACCAAAGACAATACACCACAATTTACAACTATTAGGTTTGGACAAAAACACATACAAACATTTACAAAAAGCAGTCATTATCAACACATGCCATATTGTTCGTAAATTTCTAAACATACTACTAAAGATACTACATACAGAAATGATCCACAACGTATACATGTAAACAACAGCACTCCCTCACAACACGGTACACAACATACTGTAATATCTCCACCTCTAACCCAAACAAACACACAAATACAACTTACCGAACAAACAAGTACAACAAATGATACAACATATACTACATTCAGAGATTCACCTCTGAAGCAAACCACATTATCACAACCCATTAGTATTCAACCCAAACGCAAAAGCCTAAACAGCACTTTAGACTCACAACATGACACACAACATACTGTAATATTTCCAACCTTAACTCAACCAACCACACAAACACAACTTCCTGAACAAACAAACGCAATAAATACAAGTAACGCAACACGCACTACAAAGACGCCCTCACCCACACGGCCTAGCACAGCTAAAAAACACAATACTCTTTCTTCTCAGAAACACACCACATTTTCACAACCCACTCGTATTCAACCGAAACGCAAAAACCTTAACAGAACTACAGGCTCACAACATACTAAAATATCTCCACCAAAAACCCAAGCAACTTCACAAATACAACCTCAAGAACAAAGAAACATCATAAATACAAGTAACGCAACATGCACTACAAAGGCAGGTCCACCCAATAAAGTTACACGCCCTAGCACAATTAAAAAACACATAACTCCTTCTTCACCGAAGCACACCACGTTATCACAACCCACTCGTATTCAACCCAAACGCAAAAACCAATACAGCACTACTAGCTCACAAAATACTGTAATATCTCCAGCAAAAACCCAAGCAACCTCTCAAATACAACCTCAAGAACAAAGAAACACCATAAATACAACTAACGCAACATGCACTACAAAGACAGGTCCACCCAATAAAATTACACGCCCTAGCACAGTTAAAAAACACATAACTCCTTCTTCACAGAAACACACCACATTTTCACAATCCACTCGTATTCAACCGCAACGCAAAAACCTTAACAGAACTACAGGCTCACAACATACTAAAATATCTCCACCAAAAACCCAAGCAACTTCACAAATACAACCTCAAGAACAAACAAACATCATAAACACAAGTAACGCAACATGTACTACAAAGACAGGTCCATCCAATAAAGTTACACGCCCGAGCACAGTTAAAAAACACAATACTCCTTCTTCTCAGAAACAACCCACTCGTATACAACCGAAACGCAAAAACCTTAACAGCACCACAGGCTCACAAAATACTGCAATATCTCCACCAAAAACCCAAGCAACCTCACAAATACGACCTCAGGAACAAAGAAACACCATAAATACAATTGAAAAACACAAAACTCCTTCTTCACAGAAGCACACCACGTTATCACAACCCACTCGTATTCAACCCAAACGCAAAGCCAAAGAAACACTTACACAATAAACTCCATTTAATAAAATTACAGGAATTATTATAATGATTTTTTTTTTTTTGTTTTTCTCTTTCCTGATAGCGTTGGCTATTGTGCCCATCAATAGGTATGTTGGTAAGTACGAATTACATTATCCCTAGATGTCCAATGTACGTGTGTGATTTTTATTTATTTTTTTATTTTTTTATTTTATTTTTTTTTAAGGACCCTAAATAACTTCACCAGACACAGACACAGACACTAATCGTTACTTGATTTTAATCCGTGCGATTAGTTAACCAGGCTAGACCTGAGTTCTCACAAGAAACACCGACCATAATAATAATAATAAATTTTTAATTAAAACGAAAATAATCTAGGCGGAGTTCAACACGTTGACCTGGACGTACAACTGTTGCTCTACCACTCAACCTAGTGTATCATTCACACGTTATACACATACATATCAAATAAATTTTTTTTTTTACAAATCTAATATGATTGCTCACTTAATAACCTACACTTCATGTTTTTTTTTAAAAGACGATAACGAAGGAGAATTTTTGAATATATTAAAATATCTATTGTAGCAGGTAGTAAACTGATAAATAAATGACCGTTCCAATATCTTAAATGTAAATTACCAATGGCGACTGTAAACTAAATTCCTTAGATTCTACCCAAATTAATCTTATAAATTCCGATTTCTATCGACTTAATTTAATTCATTCACCTTACAAACCTTCAAAACTAATATAAATAACACAAATATTTAAAAAGGCCAAAACTTTTTCACGGAATTTAGGACACAACAAATATTTCAGAACGAAACATAGTACGTATATAAAATTCAGTCCATTCCGCTTTAATTTGTATTTTATATTTCCTCCGAATACAGTTGCGCAGCTATTCCGGTATTATTTTGCGATCTAGACAATAAGCCATTATATAAATATTAGGCGAGAGAATAGGTACATACAAACTCTAGTTTCCTAGCTAGCGAATAAATTGCAAAAGCTGATCGTGCAATTTTTCTGCTCGGTTTTCTCTTGCCAACCAATACGTTCTAGTCGTCAACAATCAATACAAGTCCTTTTCAATGGAATTTTTATAAATTGCGCTTTATGTCTTAACATTTATTATGACGATGAGAGTCTGTTTTACGAATAACCGCAAATCAAAATCAATAGCGCATTCTGCTTTAGTTACAACGAGGAAAACTACCTAATCATTTATAACTAATCAATGTATGAATGTTGGTGAATTCTCGTACGTTTGGTGTAATTACTTCTGGAATAATTATTTAGTAGAGCGCTGCAACAGATAGTGAGATTTGGTATTTAATTAGACTTTGCATTGTAATAACCACTAATTGAAGAGCAAATACTAAAAGCTTTGAGATTCCGGTTTGATAAACGTTTGTTGTACCACTACAGCAGAGGAAACACACCAAATGCACATGCCAAGAAATGGAAAACGACAGTTTCGCGGTAGTTTTTGGGCTAATGAACGACGATTATAATCAGCATTTGTATTACCACAGATTTAAATATACTAAATCTGTGGTATTACCTTCAACCTTGTCGTACTTTTAATGTCAAGGATAGGTACCTAAGAACAAAAAGAATTTTAAATCTTTCGAACTGCATTCCTATTCTACGTTTAATAATTATTACAGTAAGAAATACTCAATCTACTCAGGTGTTGCGGTGATTTTAATATTGTTAGTTATTGCCGTGGTACTTTAGCGCTTCGCTGCATTATTTTCACAGCAAGCTGCACGTAAATACATAATTTAAATTGCTTTAAATCCTTCTTTGGCTGTAGGCTGTCTGGTGGGTCTCTGTAAGCGCTCTGAAATTTAATATACGAATTTAGTATCTGTTTACCGCGTCTAATGGAATAAAGCGCGTACGGCAATAAATAAATAAAAGCAGCTATGAGAGATATTTTAGCATAAAAATAAAAATGTGGTAGCTCTTTGCTATTGTTAAGTTGTAGCCGTAAGAGTTTCTGCATAAGTTTGCTATTATATTATGTTGAATATCTTATTACCTTTCTTTGGAACCAGCATTACAACGTCACACACACAAACGACCTTGCCATTTGCATATAAAACGTGTTAATATTTTACAAGTTGCAGTATAACAAGTATGTTTATTATATATAAAATTCTTTGGCGAGGCGATTACCCACCTCAAATGTAGAATCAGATCCCCCGAGGTGCAGTGGTCGTTTCCTGTTTTTTTAACATCGTCGGTCATTTGGAATAGGCCAAAGACATATCTCCATTTGTCATAAATGAACAATAATTAATCACGTTCATTAGTTTTTCTTCTAATCATTAGTGTTGAGACCGTAAAATATGCAGGAAATGAGTTACAAATCATTTACTACGATACAGAAAAACTGCCTTACCACTATCAAGTCGTCGTAGTTATTTAGTTTCCCAAATACCTATTCATGTTCTCGTCGTATTCTTCCGTTACTGTGTTTCCTCATTTTTCCGTTTCTTATTTTTCTTTGGTCCCATTCTTTCAAATGATTCAGAACCAAAACATGTTTCCTTTCCATTTCTTCGGATTCTTTGAATTCATCTGAGTTTTGCGATTGTACTCCGTTTTTGTACGGCCAATTCATTTGATGTTTCTGATAGATACTGTGGATTCAGGTTCTTGAGTTTTCTGGTTCATTTTTGGAATAGTAGATACATTTTTTTAGATTCTTTCGTTTTTCCGAACCCTTCAGATACTTCGAATTTTTTTGAACTTACAGATTCTTATTTTAACTTTTCCTTCCGATGTTTCCGATTCTCTAGATTTTAAAATTGTTGCGTATTCAAACTCTTTTGATTTTTCGCTGTCCGAAAATCCATCAGATTTATGATATTAAAACAAAAAATAAGTCACAAAACTGTGTGTCTGCAAATTATAATGGCTGACGTGACAAACGCGCTCGTTTTCCCCAATACGGTTCTTGTTATTGCTTGTTATCGTCAGACATACATTTCTGCATGTTCTCTATGAAGCAGTATATGTGTAAATTTTCTTGTTTAACAAAATACAATTTAAAACCAAATTTCTGACACGGAAAAGCAGCCACCTACAATTAAATCGGCAAAAAAGTACGGGCCCAAATTCTAACAAGAACAGTGATCGAGTGTTTAGCCAAAAACGCAGGAGTTCTGATGTCTGAATGGGTTGGAGCGTTGTAGTGATGAAAAATCCAGTCACGACTCCTCCAAGATTCGTCACATATTATGATCCTCGACAAGTTTTTATCTTCTTTTGAACGCTCACGCAATTCATGACGAACCTGGACGCGATGGGCTTTTTGATCGTTCGTCATCACTCATCGGGCATGGCACAAATTCGCGTTTGCACATCAAACAGTCTACGCAATTTTGGTACTGAATACAAAATACAAAAATTTACCTTATTTATGCGACGTTTAAATCTACCCCTTGAATCGTTCAACCTAGCATAACTAGGTCGTCCTCTATTTAGGACCACAAAGTCTCTTGGAATACACACTAGCAAAATTTGCAGCTTTCTTGTTAACGACCAGATATCATTTAATTGTACTGTACTTATTTCTCATAAACCTGAGCTTATTTTATATTATCTCGCGGGTTAGCGACGCTTTAAGTCTTTATACCTAAGTAATTCGACAACTGGGAAATTTAGTCAAAGTTTAAATTAAATGTTCTCCATGAAAGTGCTCCCGTTACGGATGTAAAAAAACGAATAAAAGATTAGTCGAATATTACGCGCGGTTTATAAGAAACGTGCCGTAACGAGCTATGTTTTTTTAACATTAAGGGCAGAATCGCGCATGCGGGTGGTACCTGTGTTAACCACAGCAAATTTTTTACTCCTAATTTTGAGGAAAATATGTGTATATGTAACTAGTTTATTCATATTGTATTGTTAATGTGTTAATTTATCATATACTGGTGCATGCGAAGGACGCAAAGTTATTTTTATTATGGAATGTGAAATAAGATAAGTCGTTCGATAGGAATAAATGATGCTCAGAGAAAGGAGAAGAGTATGTTCGATCGCAAGAAAAAAACGTGTGGGATAGCTTTGTTTTTGAGAAATAATTTACGTGGCAGGGGTCTTTATCAATTGATAAATGGAGTTGGTGTGTTGTCATATTTCTGCCATAAGCCCAAAATACCCTATTTTTACTGTCCAATATCTCAGAAACGGCACATAACTCTTTTTTCTCTATGACCATTGGAAAGTGCGTCTCTCAGAGAATAAGACCCCTATTCTTGAACGTGTGACTTCCGTGTGAGTGAGTGAGTATGACGTACGTCATGTCGACGGATTTTTATAATTTCGTATATTCTTGACAATCTCCGGTGCTATTCAAAGTAGCCGTATCTGCCTTCCACTTCTCCTGTATATCTTTATTCGTAAAATTAGGTGATGATACGAAATTTGGTGAGCGATGAGTCGCCGTCACACACTCACCGATTTTTCTCGAGCGGTTCAAGAATAGGGGCCTAAGTAACCAAATTTTCATCAACTTCTTGTTACTTTTACCTAGGCGCTCTAACTACTTTAATAATTTAGAATTGTTTATTTGTCGCATTATTTTTTACTAAAATCAATTTAATTATTTGGCCAGTAGATATATTTTTGAGTAAGAATGTTGTTGTCCAAACATTCTCGAGTGTTTAAATTTATGAATATTCTACTAATATTTTGGTTAGGAATTTTTACTAATTAATGAAATTATTAGTACAGGAAAAATTAATTTGATTATTTCCTATTCTTAAACCTTTTTTTTTTTTATTTGAGCTATCCTCGGAAGTAAAAACGCGGAAGGTAGGTAAGTTCAAACGTAATAAAACCGAAGAAGAGCAGACGAAGTTTGTAAGAAAAATTTAACAAGACGAATTTTGGAAGATCTCACTTTCAGAGAAGATTCTCAGAATTCTAATGATTTAGATGGTAAAGTTTCTAAGGTTCTAGAGATCTTTTATCGGAGTGTTATTATAGGATAGTAGGAGATGACAGTAAAAAAATTCTACGAGTACTATAAAAATATTCAAACAATTTTGTCAGCTTTTTAGAGTTTTCGTCATCATCATTCATCATTAAAAGATTTTAAGAAAGCTCTGCGAAATATTTAAGTTTGCGAGAGCTTAAGCTTTTTCTAGTCGTCCTACGAAATATGTGGGGCCATGTCTTCTTTTAATAAATGAGGTGGAGGATCACGGTGCCTTTCGCCACCCCTTATAGTTGTATTGATATGCTCAAGCTGTTATCAGTATAACAAGCTTTACCTTTTATTTCACAGTAAGGGTTGCATATGACGCTATACACCTGTCATGAAAATAAATAGCCCTTTTTATACGAAACATTACTTCGGCAAAATCGTATTATTCGACGTACATGAAAAACGGATCGCACCGCAAATCTAATGGATTACCTTGAATTGAATTTCGAGATGTCCGTTAATAACCTCGCCATCCTTTTGACCACCAGCACAAAACACTCCTGCAATCAACAATGCACAGATTCATTTTTCAAATTAACGATTATAAGCGCCATTCTGCTTTTGACAAATTCCCGACCATTTATCCAAGTTTCTCGTATCAATTAGTAGCCTAGCGCTACAAAGCAACCTCTCCCAACGTTTGGTTTATAATAATACACTCATTTGAGTAATTTAAGTAGAGCTTTCGCATACACCCCTACTCACGAAAACAATTATTTTGGGACAAGTAATTTATTGCCGCGTAATTGTTCCCGCGCGTCTACTTTTAAAGCACCCTCTTGCGCTACCTTGTAATTTTAGGATTCAGAATAATACAGTGATTAATGTGCTTCGACGATAATCGACAAAAAAGTAACCAACAAACTCCTAAATTAATTTTAACCTTTGAAACTTGTTATACTTAATAGATGGTATAATTTTGGTCAAAGAACTTAAATGTCAGTCTGAATTTTAATTAAATCATGACATCAACTGAAAACCGGGCTCATAACTTTTTGATATAATTTCAGTCTAGTTTAATTAAAATTGTATTTTAGGAATATTACACAAAACGCACATACATTTTCGGGGTGATTGAAATTTGTCTCGTACAAAAAATCGCGGTGTTATTGAGAAAAGTTAATTGAAAATCAGTGGCGTAATTAGTACATGTAGCTATATCGGGAACATTTTAATTAACTTTATTGTGTTTGTATTCCATTTTAAGTTCGTGCTTGTATTTTTTTTGAGGTAGTATAATACAAACATTTGAAACATTAACTTATTGTCCTAAATGAAAAAATAAGTGCATTCGTTAACTGTAAGCGTCAGTTCCTTAAAATACTTTTTGCTGGAGATACTTAACTGCAACTAAACGACTCCTGCAGCATTTTTTTGATATCGCTGGATTATCCTTAATGATATCCGTAAAATAGGATTACGTTAGATGTAAAGAGTCTATGGACATCGTCGCAAGTTACTTTCTGGCAATTGCACTACATTATATAAAAGAAGCCTATCACCTTCTTCATCTTCTTATGACTATACCAACTGTGGATGTCTTTGCACCCTTATAGTTGCGTATAAATACCTTTCTTATTTAACACTTTTGCTCTTTATATCTTAGGAGTTTTCATGGAACTCCTTTACCAAATGTTAACATACAAACATATCTGCAAACCTCTATGGGGGATCCTCGAAAACGAATGGCTTTCAAGAAATTGAAAAACTACGTAAGTATTTTCGTAAAAACCTTAGGAATCTTTTTGTCAATTTCCTTCATCCTTCGAAAATGATCAATTCAATTTCAAATTGAAATTCAATTTTGTTGAAATCCTTAAAGATCCCATAAGCATCTTCTTCTAACCCTTTGGGAAGTGTTCGTCAGACAAAAGCTAATGGCTCTTCCTTTGAAAAGTGTTGCTCGAGAATGTGTATATGTCGCTCTAAGGATCGGCCAACATAAACAAAACGCAAGAGGAGTTTAAATAAAAACATTAATAATAAAAACAATCAAATTCAAATCAAAACGAGAATAGCTCTAGGAACTTCGTTGGATACAAGGAAGGGAAAAGGACCTTCCACGAAAATGCCATTACATGTTTATTTCGTCTGGCAGGATGAAAAGAGTAACATTTGATGAAGACATGGTTTTAGAATTCCAGTCTCCCAATTGATATGTATTCTGTTTAAGGTCTCCAAAATATGCTAATATAACAGTTTTATAGATTTCACCCTTAACACTTTGTAAAATATGATTTATACTCGTAAAATAAATTATTGTATACCTCTAAACTACCACAACTATTGTATGCCGGTATGCGTACCTATATTTGTGTAATTTACTCATAAATTCATAATATGTTATCAAACTTGCTCCTTTCTATACAGTCTGGAATAACACGAAAACCATTTAAAGCAATTTTAATCCAATATGTAACCAATTTTAATGAAATACGAGCGTTGTAAATTTTTCTTGTCCACGGTAGCATGCTGGCAAAGATGCACTAAAACTGATTTACGTTCGGCCCATAAAACTTTAATTTTCGGGATATTTGTGCAATTTGTCAATATGAATTAATTGTCCAGGTTATAACTTAGCCGTAGGTAAGTAATTATTAACCATGGACAACTCACTAAAGATTAGGTAGGTACTAAGAATACGTAAACGGATAATCAAGGTTGCGCTTATTACGGACATTATCCCCCCACATTCACCTCTTCATTTGACCGTCTTATTGCGGGTTAGGTCGTAAATCGAATTAATAACCCATTATTATACTTAATAACGATAACAAAGATATGTTTACGCGAAATGGTGTTATTACGCAAAAAATTATATCGAATAAGGTATGGTAGTTATTTTAAATGATCACATTCTGTTGGAGCACATAAAGCCTTTGGGAAATACCTTTTTAACATCACGATAGATTATCGATTGGCATTTAGCCATTGAGTTTGGGGAGAACTTTGTTTCCAAATGACATTATAAGGTTGTGTAACATCATCGTAAAATCTATAAATTGAAAACGAGTCGTTCTAAAAAGATTCATCTTGCATGTACCTACATCAAATCATGTACAAAAACGTAACGAATGGAGTACTGTTTAAAGTTGAGAATGTTGCAGGCTTTAGGTATCAATCAAACCGTATAATGAATTTCATTTTTCCGTCAAGTTTATATTCCGAACAGCTTCTTTGAAATTAGAGATAAGGTGATACATTCAGGAGGATGGTCTAGTGCGAAATAACATTGTTTTTACTAAAAGGTCATATTAAAAAAGTTTGGTTTTCTCGAAATGCACTTTTTTAATTTATATGTAATCATCCTGTATGCAAAAAATATTATATTTCATGTCCAGAATAATATTTCAGATTCATTCTTTTTATACACAAATGGGAAAGGTAATTGATTAAAAAGTCATAATTTTGTGCGTAAGAAAAGACTTTGAAAACGAATTGGTGATGTAAGGTATGTCTCGCTGCTGGCACAGGGCGAATGGTTTGAAAAAGGGCTGACCAGCTGGCTTCTTGAAGCAAGACTTAAATGATTGGCAGCGGGTAGCGGCCTGGGCGAGCGATAGAGTTCAAATGCCGATCATTTCCATTGTCGCACCATTTTCCACCAGCCTTGAGCAATTATTTTTCAAAACTCCTTGATCCGCCCTCTTCTCCTTCATTGGCAGCATCCCAGCTCGTTGCCGAACGTCGCAAGGGCCATAAACTTCCCCTTAACTTTTTTCCTATCTTCCTGTTTTCGTTAAACCACAGCCTGTTTACCGAAGATGCGTTCCTTTCGGATCTATCCATGAGATTTAAAACACCGCAGTCGCCATTCACCAGCCATTTTGTTGACTTCAAACCTTGAGGTTCATATGTGAATAAACCGGAAAACATTCATCAGTTACAAAAATATCATCTTCATCTGTTGTTGTTCACCTGTTGGACCACGTCGTAGATGGAGTTTCGAATCGACGTTTGTGTGAAACCATCAACATTGCTAACGGGTTTCTTAAATTGCCTTGTTTTTTAGGACTTTCTAGAGGTTTGCTTGGCAGGCTAATATTTAATGCACTCGCAATTCTCTGTGAAATGAAACTTATTACGTATACGAATTCTTCTATTACTAAAGTAGCCACTCATCTCTCTACTGCTGGTGGAAAAAGTCGACCATCATAGTCATAAGTTACTTACTTTTTCCCGATATCATCGTTGGGTTACACAACGTAATAAAGTAATGAAAACGATAGCAAACAGTAAAGCTACCAAAATTTCGATTGGAAGGAAACCTGAAAACAAAACAAAAAACCTCTTCATTAAAGAATTTAAGAAATCCGAACAGAAACGGAAGAATTGGGAAACACAGTTCCAAATAACTGTACGACTATAATGGATCTACAAAATGTATAACTTTCAAGGCATCTAATTAATCCTTAAGAATTTGAAGATAAGGAATATCTAAAGGAATCTAAGAGTCTGATGGAACTGGTGAGCCTGAAACATCAAAAGAATCCGAAGCACCGAAGAATCAAGAAAGAATAATTTAAAGAGCTTCAAGGAACCAAAGAATTTTAAGATATGCAAAAAGAAGATTCCTAGTAGTTCAGAAGAATCGGGCGAATTCAAGAAAAGGGAAAAACATCCACAATCTGAAAAATTGTAAAATCCGTTGAATTTTAAAAGTCAAATGTAATCGAAGAATACTAAAAATCTATAAAAAGCTTCGTGGATCTGAAGAATTTGAAGAATCTAAGAGTATAGAGAAGTAGACAGAATTTGAAGAATCTGAAGGATCTGTATCAACTTAGAAATACGAAAACGGCTGAGCTGCGACATCCGAACAAACTAAAAAAATCCGAGGAGTTTAGAGATGCCCCTGCAGAAGGTAATATAGAAGGAATAATAGAACAATAGAAGGTAATAATAGAAGGAATCTGCTTAGTTCAAGAGAAATGGAAGGATTAGAAGAAGTTAAAGGTCCAGAAAAATTCGAATAATCTAGAGGATTCCAAAAAAGTCTAACCCGAATAAAAGATGGGAATCGAAAGAATCTTAAAACTTGGATGAATTTGAAAATTTAATGAATCGCCACAGCAAACATTCCGGAAGAGTTCGTGAGGAATTTCAAGCTCCTAAACAATTCGAAGAGAGAAAGAATCAGAAAATTACGAACAATCTGAAGATTGTGAAAGATCGGAACAGTCCGACAGACGGACAGACACCACAAAATTATGAACTCGCTACGAGCTGGTTAATACAGAAGCTAATGAGACGGAAAAAATACAGAAAACCAGTAGATTTGCGAGATTTCCGTGTGTTAGATCCGTCCCGAGGAATAAACTAAATTTATAATTAATCAAATAAACTGTACACTCCATAAATCTCCACATCATTAACCCGTCACGCGCGGCGGTTGTTGTGGTAAAAATCAGCAAAATACCAGGCTCCATGTTACTGGTTTAAAGCGTAAAATGAAACAAAAGAGCAAATCCATCACAGACAACGTAAGTATACGAGCAAGTGATGGAAAATAATATAAATGTACTGTTGCCATTTAATGGAAGCTGCTATTTCAACGAGACATGCCGCTAAATTGCTTTCTTTGAAAGACGTCTTAATTCTAAGGACTCTGCCAGGATATGTTTACGTACCGTAAGATGTACACTATTTACGATGTTTATCATAGCTACATCTACGCAACGGCAACGTAACAAAAAAAACGCATTCTTCGAGTGGTAAAAATGTAAGAAATTTTTTCGGGCCGTAGTGAATTTTTTGTTATTGTCCGTTTTTCTTTGTTACGCTAGAATTGGAGCGTAATCCATTAAATAGAGAGGCTAGCTTAACTTTTTGTTAAAATTCGCTTAATGTAATGGTAAGTAATATCTGTTGTAATTTATATTTGTTAGGGGCGCTTTTGCTTTATTATACGTATCACAGTTTAAAAATTTCAAATTCGAATTTTGTATATACCTACGCCCACACTCCGAAACAACACTTTCTAAAAGTTCGATTCACTCACACTGTAGAAAATACAGTATTTTACATACGGAAAATCATCGTCCTGTCAATAATTTCACGTTTTCGTTATCACCGTATTGCGATTTTCACGAAACATGTGACGACTTAGAGTGAAATGCATAGGATGTGACTTATCTTTAGTGCAATAAAGTCCTTTGGCGTAAAACAGTTCTCGAACAAATTCTAAATACGACTATGCGTAGGTAACAAATAAAGCTTTTTTACCATTTTGATGATAGAGATTAATTTAAATAGTAATTTCTTTAATGTAGAATGACGCGTTGAGGTGGATGACAAAAAAACGTTTAATCTAGTTTACAATAACTGTTGAATCCAGCAAGCCTAGTTGGGGTAGATGTTGATTTGAAATAAGAACAAATGCCTTCACGGTTTCCTTTATTGTAGCACCTTACACTAATTCTTACACTAAATGGACTGTATTTACCAACTACGCTTACTGAACTAAACTTAAGCCTAGAAAACATATGAATATATAAAGTAAGGTGGTTAGGGAGTCCTTTTCCCAAAATGGGCGGAAACTGCCGCTCGTTAATCTTGGCGTGTCGAATTATGAGTTCGCTCCCTAACAATAACAAAATACGATGTACCAAAACAAATAATGCAGTCAATTTTGTCGCTTCTCCAAAAGAAAAGAAAACCCTCTTGCCTTTCTTTTTTTTTCATTTTTTGCCTCTTGCACTATTTCTTCAACAGAGGTACCTAATGCTAGAGGAACACGTGCCATGGTCTGGTCGCCCACCAGAGCCCTGCTCGGTCCGCCTCGCTCCCTTCCGTCTCTGGGGACAACCCGAACCCCTGAGAAGTAAGAGTTTTATCGGAAAAGCCACAATCCATAGCAAGGTTCATAATTTTATAGCTGCTGTCAGCTTTTTTTTTAATTAAATTTTTTTAAAGTGCACATTTTCATTAGGATCATTTGATAGAGATTTTCTTTCTATTTTCGATGATATAACATCTAAGTACCCTTATTTAAGAAAATTTAAAAAAAAATTATTATTATTAGATGAGTAAGATTAATCTAGATATCCTATATCAAAATAAAACAAATGAACGTGTAAGTTTCTTATTAAACCTTGAAGACAAAACTAAATTAGCAATAAAATGGTTTTCATCCCAATGAACGTTCAAAATGTTCACCAAGCAAATGCCGTGGCATAACCTATCACAAAAAGCTTGAAAAAAAATCTCTATCAAATGAGCCTAAGAAAGTGTGCATTGTTATTTAAAAAAATTCAATTGTTTTTCCTTTTTCAATTGTTAAAAACAACTGAATGCAGTGTAGAAGGTTGTGAGTGGTTATTCAATATAGAGTGCAACCCTTTGTTATGTCATAGCCTATTACAAAGTGGAATTAAAAAAAATCATTCGGTAATCAAAGTTATATTAAGTAAATAAAGTAATATTTAAAAAGTTCTAATAATTGACATGAAAAAACTGATACCTGACATTTGTCCCAGCGCAATTTTGTATAGGAGTCATTGATCTTGCAAATCACCGCAAAATAGTTGTCATTTTTAGTTACGTAATGGTTCAGATTGTGATCCTATTACCTCTAATCACATAATTCCGCGACACTTGTTTATTGAATAAACAATTTTATTGGTAGCACTACCTGCAGTTATGTCAATGTATCACCTTTTTGGTTGCACTTATTTTTGCGTGTCTTTGTACATTACCACCTTTAACAGAAAATGACCACTATTTAAGCTGCTTACGTACGATATGAGTTTTTAACACGCAAAAATTTGTTAATCATTTTTAAGTACTTTTTAATGTATAAAACACAAAGAACCATATGATTAAGAAAATTGGTGTATTTCAAAAAAGATTTAGAGCGGTGATTCTCTGAAAAACTGCCACCGTCCAAGCTTAAATGTTGTAGATGAGAACAATTCGTTCGCGCAGAGTTTATTACACCTGTCACCGGAATAAATTATCATATTAAACTGCACACAAGTACTTTAGTTTGTTAATCACGTGTTGTTATCAAATTTATTGCCAAATAAAATAACACGCACTCTGTATTAGCTGCATTCGTAACCACAAACGAGTTAAGTGGAATGATGTGCTTTAAGAATTTTAAATTACTTCACTCACCCCAATGTAACAGTCGCGTGAAATATTGAACCCTAAAATAATTTACACGTTATTCGATGATAGGGTGCAAGTTTCGTTTAAATTGCTATACGTTTATAAGTAGGGGTTAGGTAAAAGATCGAGTAAAGTAAAACACATAGACTCGATTACTTTTACATCACAAATTAATGCTCCAGAAGAAGAAACCAGGACAAAAAATAAAAGCGGGAAACCGATGATGCGTGAAACGGCAATTAATGAACTATAAGGTAGGTAGAAGGATCGTAGTTCATTCTTCCGATATAATTGGAGGAGACAATTATCTTTGGTTTACTTCACAAGTAATCCCCGCTTGTGAATGTTAATCAAACTAATTCGTTGTAATGGTAAAGTTTTCGCAAAATGTGTATCATGATACAGAAATAATAATTATTCAGTAATGGCATCAGATTTAATCTCCGGTAATGATAGTAAACTCCGATCCAATTAAATGCAGCAACATATCGCATTCCTCTTCCTCTTTCTTACCTTATTTCAACTCAATTACTATCTAACAAGCTTTATTAATAAATAATGTCATGTAAAGTTGTACCAGGAAGTATTGGTAGTGGCGACGATGTTCTAGTTTAGATCGCACTGTAGATCCTAATGTAATTACATAGTTTTTTAATAGTATATTAAGATACAAGTGTATAATCAAGTCTTTAAAGCACGCGCAACGAGTTTAAGGGCACGACGCAAAGCGGAGTGCCTTTAACGTTGCAAGTGCTTTAAAGACCAATTATACACGTGTATCTTATAGTATTTTTTATTATACCTGCAGTATAATTTAAAAATAGGAAATACAATGAAGTCATATTGACGTTATACTCGAATACATGTCTAATTAAGTGGGCTGGGTGTTCGTAATTTCACGATTGCCATGGAAATGTCACTTGACGTTTGCTTATAAAAATCATCGTCTTTGTGAATTAAACGATTTCCGTTGAAAAAGATAATACACCGTCCATTAAATCGCTTGTTGTAAAATCTAAACAAACGTTGGTAGGTGTAAAATCCAACTCCAGTAAAGCCTATTATAAAGAATATGAAAAGTTGTTTCCATGGATGAATAGGAAGTTACTTACGAATACAGTCTTAAATGCATCCATAATGCTGGCATATATGAAGGAAATGTCAAAGGTATTTAAATCTTCTATATTTTGGTGCATTCATTCAAAACTTTAAAGCAGTGCTGCGATTAAAAAGTGGAACAGATTTGGAAGCATACCCTAAATTACGCGCGTTTGTGAAAGCTTCAACCAAAGGATAGGTACAAAAGCCAAAGAAATGTTCTGCATTTACAGAAAGCGACCTAAGAGGATTTTTTATTTCATCCAGATGACAGTTTCAAAAGTCATACTTGAAGTATCGTTACTTAGCAACTTTAAAGCACGTGTGTTTTAAAGGCCCTTTTTCGCACGCATTTGAGTGTTTAAAACGGAGATTGTGATTCAGGTATAATAAAATAGTTATTTATATAACAAGAGCGCGAAGTTCAATTTCGCGCATTGAGACTGAAGGTATTTTGACGAGGCGAAGCCGAGTTAAAATATCAGTCAAATGCGCGAAATAACTTCGCGCTAGCGTTATATACAATATTTTTTCTACAACTGAACCGATTGTTAATTAAATTGCTGTTTAAGTTCAACTTTGTCCCGTGCGCGAAATACTTTTTTTCACTGTTGACGATTTCGCGCACGTTGTCAAGAGCAACCTTGCTTATTAATTAACCGATTAAAAATCTAGTACTTCGCGTTTCGAAATCCGTCAGAAAATGACAAGTTTTTTTGACAGTTGTAGAAAAAATAGTTTTTATAAATGTCTTTAGTTGTTTGCTTCATGCTTGAGAAGAAATTTGACATGTTTTAAGTTACTTCATCCAAGAGTGTTCTAGCAGCTATAGTGGTAACTTTACTTGCACACTTATCAACACAATATGTTTTCATATTTATTGTAAAGGTAGCAAAAAATACAAGACCGTGCAGTACAGCACAGCACATGCTAAAAAACTGTTTCGGAATACACAAAAAAGTAATAGAACTGTCATTTTTCCAAAATATAATCCTGCCTTTTATTAAATTTTTGGATTTAATTATATTCTATAGATTTCTAACATTGACCATACTTACCTCAAAAATACTACAGACTCAATATGGAACAGTTCATTCAATTTATCTCAAAGAATAATTGAGTTTTGCACGAAAGCACGAAATAAATTCGTAATGCGAGAAATAAATTCCATGAATCAAAGTTCGTCCTAGAATGGAACATCCTGTATATTTTTACATAATTTGAAAGAAAACAATAATGCAGATAACACATCTTTAATATATGAAACCCAAAGCATTAAGCATCCAATGTAAATTATTACATCCTTAAACAATAATACGCAAAAAAGGAACACTAACTTGAAAAGTTAATTAACCAAACAAAGTGAAACAAAACAAACCTATATACAATTCCTTGGAATTTAATGAACATCATGCCGAGAGTTGAAACGTATTGTATTTCCATCAATTTCCCCAGGTCAGGATAAAACAAACAGAAAAGTTCATTATAAATGATATTTATAATCAACAACAGGTATTTGTTCAGTAATTACATCGCTTCCCTAACGATGTTGAAAAATAGAAAAGAGGACGGTCGAATTTCAAATACCTAGATGTTACAATCAACATTTCTGGTTGTCTATCCAATTATTTACTTAGGTGCAATGTAAATTTCGCCCTTAAGGGGTTTTAGAAATATGAGATTAACAGAAGTTTTGGCTTGATCTATTTTGAGGTTTTAGAAAGAGTGCAATCTCAACCTTTGGGCATATACTTCTGATAAAAAAGATTTGAATATAAACGCGAGCTGGCGGCTTATGAAAATGCCATTTAGAACAAAGGCCTTTATATGACAATGGAATTTTTCCGCTCGAGGATTTACTTTGTATGAGTGTATTTCAAAAGCTTTTATTTGCTAACAGCTACATAAAGTAAGAGTTTTCTTGGTGATGTTTTAAAGAGTTATAAAGAGAAAAAAGTGAAATGATGACAGAGGAAATCTAATAAAAAAGTTTTCGGGGATTTTAAATATTCATTTTTCTTATCGGCCAACTGAAGCTTATCTCTGTTAAAGGTGGATAATGGCCGAGAAACAAAGGGAAATGTAATCAGAAAACTCAAATGTTTCTACACTACCGTAATAAATTATTTACGGAGAGAACGCTAATGTAGTACACTTATAACGTTCATTAAACCGGGCACCTTTTATCTTTTTCTAATGCATTAGGTAGTCTGAAAGCAAAAGCGCTTCATGTGGATTTTCTCAACGTACCTTGTCCAGATTTGTAATTACCAATTACAATGCTATTAAAACATTTCAAGACTTGTTTGCTTTTATGCTCAGGAACTGAAACAACCGTGCGTTATTAAGGCATAAATTTTCCACCTTCTACGTAACAACCAAAATAATTAAACCATTTTCCACACAACTTATTGCACTACATGCTTTTCTAATTACGGACTAATCTTATCTTGTTTTTAGAGTTTTAAGCTTCCACCTGAATACTGTAACGTAAATTTAATTACGTCGTTTATTTATTTACAATAATTAAATAATTTACAACAGTCTTAAAATGGATTCATTTATAACTTGGGGATGTTCTAGAATAACAGGTCATTTTTCCCGGAAGGCCTTTGCTCTTGATCGCCTACTCTGACTGATCTTTCAAGGCGATAATTCAATTTATGTTAACTGACCAAAAGCAAAATTTTGAACGACCACGGATTGTTCGCACAAACGGTGATATATACATATAAAAAAAGCATGAACATGCCGTTAACTTCAAGAAAACTACTTTACGATGCCCAAATAGCTAAGTAAAGGATATGAAACGTAGTACAAATGAATCTTCGGAGTAATAGCAGGTAAAAAAGTACTATAGTTCATGGCACCTCGATGTCTATCGAGATTTCTGTAATGTTCGCTAAAATACTAAACATTCTAGAGCGAAACGAGGAATTGAATTGGTCTTGTCTGTAAAATAACTCTTTTTGAAAAGTGTATGATACTATTGCTCTTCTAGTATAAAAACGGTCACGTCAATCATCGTAGGTAACCGCCCACTGCAAAACTGGTCGCCTGTGAGGTGTATACAAATTATGCTATTATACTTTCATCTCAATCTAGCCCATGCGTAGGAAAAGACATGTTTTACAGTGGGCGGCTACCTGTAACTGTTTTTACACTAGACGACTTATAGTAATCTTAGTCGTCGGGGGTATCGAGGGTATATTAAAGCTACTGCATATTTGCGAATAAGTAAAATACCCTGTGAAGCACACGGATGGAGGAGCTACCCGGACACTTCATTAGTAGTCCCTTACAGTTTCATGCTGGCATTCGAAAATGATGCGGAAAGTTTGTTTGAGCAAATTATATAATTTTGCATCTGCTCCCTCCCAATTTTCCGTATAATTAACCGTAAAACAAACCTAAATAAAACATTAACTACACATTTGCGGTACTTCCGAATAATTGAAGCTGTGCTCTTGACGAAGATGAAATTTTAATAATAATGCGCCTCATTATATTTACGTAACTGTATATAATTGTGTTCGCGAAAAAAAATTTAAATACGCCGAGATATTAATTCCAGCAGCTTCGCTCTTTTGTTTACCGATGCCGCTTCGTTAATGAACAACAGTACGTATAATTAGTCTTATTCTGGACCCACACAAAAAATTGTATCGTTGCACCCCAAATACGAATTGTGTAAATAATTCTTTTTGAGAATTTCGAGTGTGTTAACTAATTAATTATTAAAGCAAACGGTTGCCGTACTGTGTTTTTATTACTTGTGTACTCTACGTGAGGAAATTGTAAACTGGGGTCTATTTAGTTTTAAACTTAGGAAAGTTAGTAATCGATAAAATGTTAATAACATAAACGTACTACCGAGAAGGTTGGTTACTTTGCAAATATTTACAAAGCAATTTGCATAAGCGAACTACAAATAATTTTGAAGAGTGAGAATGCCACCATCAGCAAACTGATTTAAAGGAAGATGCATTAGGTATATTACCAATACAAAGCATTGGCCACAAGATTAGAATACGCACTCGTCTAATGGAAAAAATTGATTAAAATATCAACATAGCAGTCGCTCATAGATGTTTTTTTTTGTTTAAATAATTTTGCCAAGAACAGTTTGCTTTGCACTTCTGGAAAATTAGTTTTAAGTACCCCATTCAGAGGTGGCTATCCTTTAGAATGATTTTTTCACATTGCTTCAAAGGTTCATTAATTTTAGTGAGAGTATGAAAATAAATGGAAAGGAAGAAAACTGAGAATGTTTAGAAATGGCCGAGAAATTTATTAGTTAAGATTACCCTTAAGAAATTCCAATTTATAAAATCAATGTTGTGGGGTGAAATTCTAGTAGCTAAATATGACAACGTTGATACACATAATCACATTTTTAAAATACCATATCAAATATACCCAAATAACTTGTAATGGCTTAGTTAGATTTACAAGGGTTGAAGATCCTACATGCATTAAATGAAATTAAATCTTCGCGGCATAGGCAAAAATTTCAATTTGACACTTTGTTCTTGAAATTGAAGCAAATCACTGACTTGCAAGTAGTCAAAACATTTTATTTCTCAAATTTTGAATCATTGCTGAGATATGGTGTAGGTTTTTGGAGATAATTCAACAAATGTTACACGAATTTTTATTCTACAGAAAAGAGCAATTAGCCTAATGTGCAATCTAAGCTTTCGACGTGCATTTGATTTCATCGAAGCGTATTTCAATCATTCATTTTGTGATTTCTTTACGTGTTAGTTGTAGAATATCGTTATCTTTTACAGTTTTATTAAGTACTTGTTTTATTGGTTACAAACCACGTTTCATTTGATTTGTCCTATATCCAGAAATTGTAATCTATTGGATTAATAAACATGTACACGTTTTTATCGCTCTTAATTCCAGACATACTTTAGTTCACGTTCGCTATGAAGAGGTATATGTTAAATTTTTCTATGTTAAAATAAAAGGTTAAGCGACCGCCACAAACTCTAATTTTTTTATGGGTTTATGGACGATAAAAGAGATGAGGTCCTTACAGCAACCATGAACTTTAAACGTTACATGTAAATGGGAATCTTCGCCCGACGGCAAATTTTCTTCGTTGGGACTTCGACGAATGCCAAAAGCTGTGGAACGCAGTTATTTTATGAATTCTAGTTATAGAAAATTGCAAAGAAACTACAATTTCCATTAGTGTAACTGTATGGGGTTAATTAGTTCGTACTGCAACTTAATAGCACTTATCAAAAAGGTGAAATACGATACGATTCTCAGACTTTATGGTCCTATGGTTCCTAAAGTAATTGAGAAACAAAGACCTCACAAAAAACAAGCATGCATAAAGATATACACATCTTCTGCCTTGAAATCGACCAATTTATTCTTCAAATTCTAACCAAAAAACCGAGCCAAAAATGATCCGTCACATCTGGAAACTAATTTCGATCCCCTAATTTTTTACAACCAGAAATTTTCGAATGATGCTCAATACTTTACTCAAATCCACAATATCACAATTTTACATTTTTATAAATGAATTGATTGCACCAAATTAAAAAAAGTTTACAGGTTGTATCTAATTTCATTTTAAGTACAGAGATCTCACATATTAACATAGATAGAGAGTTGGTTAAATGGGCAAAAATGATCCTCGAGTTATGCCTAAATAAAATCAAAAAAACCAAAGTTAACTCCTTTAAAGTTTTCTAAATATGGCGAAAACTACCATAATTGACGTTCTTGATTTTTGGCTTTTAAATCGGGATTTGGGGAGGTATTTAAAAACTAAAATGAAGTTTTTCTGTTCTTTTAGGTGATGGAAATGAATTTTCGTTATCATTAATAAGTACTTTGATACCAATTTTTGTTTTTCATGAGAGCCACTTTGAAATTTTAGGACAACTAATAGAGAAAAATCATGATTTCAAAAAATACGGAAGCTATACAATTTGAGAATACTTTAGGAAAGAAATTGAACAATGCCACATGAGAGCAGGCCGTTCGAAAACATTCCTAATTCAAAAAATTAGTCTGGCCATTCAGCGCGGCAATGCTGCTAGTGTTATGAGCACTTTTCCTTCTACAATCTCTTTAGATGAAATTTTCTTCCTCTCTTAAATCTTAAAACCTTTTTTAAATGTTCGAATTATTTTATATAATATTTAAATAAAATCAAATCAATTTGTGGAAATATTTATATTACATTATGTTTATAAAATATCAAAAATAAATTCAAAATTAAAAGAAAAACATTTTGAGTGACATTTTATTTAGTTTCAATAATAGCAACATCCATGGATTATATTAAACGCAAAAAAAAGCAGTAGGTTTCCTTAAATCTCCTCGAATTAATTTATTTTCAACCAACCGGCGCTCCTGCGTATAATGTGCGAGTTCTCCAGAATTATTTAAACCGAAAATTCGCAGATAGATAGTTAGGAACAAATGGATCCAAATTTTGACCTACGAGATCTCCGAATCTAGCACTGTTAGATATTTTTACTTTAGAGCTTACGTTAAAGATCAGGTATATTCTGTAACTTTGAATTTACCATTGAAGAGTCGAGGGAGAGAATTATCACTGCATATAGAAATTGTTCGAGGGTTCACATTAGACGTGGTTCAGAAGAAGTTTTGAGAGGATGCGTAGTGGTTCTAGAAAATCAAGGGGTCAATTTGAACGTTTATTATAGTTTTTCGATTCGATTATTGAAAATGTCACTTAAAATTTTGTTCTTTTATTTTTGAACTTATAGATAATATTATAGATTTTTTGTAAATACCTCCCCAAATAAGTATAATATTTTGAAGTGAAAAATCAAAATTTATCTTATTTTTCGCCATATTCAGGAAACTTTAGAGAATCAGAAACGGTAATTTTTGTTTTTTGATTTTATTTTGGCATAACTGCGGGATCATTTTTGTCCATTTAAACGACTCTCTATGTATGCTAATAGCGAGATCTCGGTACACGAAATTTGATACATTCTGTATATTGATAAACAATGTGCCACAAGACCCCCTTTTTAAATTAAAATTCAAAGGAGTGCTAAAGAGGTTAATATTTCATATATTAAAAATAAAAATCGGCCTAGCCACAGTGCAACGAATTTAATCTGATTTCATATAAGAAAGAGATTTGAATCTGCAAATGGTTTGACTTTAGATTCAAATTTCAAGTCCCTCCATTCCCCTTAAACAAATAGTCCAGACTAAGAATTGTTGCTAAAAGCAATACAAGCTGTGTCAAACGAATAATTGTAAGACTAGACCCACGTTTCCAAATATTGACCAGAGACATAAAAAATGTGCAGGGAAGCAACACGAATTGATTTTTTTTTTAATCCTTATTTATAGGTAATTTTGTTCGGAAAGCCATGTCAGCATCTAGAAAATTCTATGCTTTTCACTATTTACTAATTAAATGACAAAAAACGGCGTGAAACTATTTCAATTTTGCACCAACATTAATTATGAAAATCCTCTTAAGTTTAATTAAAAAAAGTGGGTTTAGTGTAACATAATCATCATAAATACTGTTCGATGATTAAAGTGACTAGCAAAGCGAAATGCCGCCATTATGATGATTGTATATACCGATGCCTTAACAAAGGCGTCTGTTTTATAAATTTATTAAAATATGATAATGTAAGCAAATAATTTCTAGTAGAATAAAAATTGCAATCAATAACAGTGCTTCCAGTAACAAATGTCGCATGAACTATATAAATTGCTTTCATCCCTCTATTACAATAAATAAAATCCGTTTATTCCACCTCGGCAGCTCACTGGTAACAAACAATAAACCATCTCTTGGCGATACGTCAATATATAACCAAAGCTTGCTTACAAAGGATATTTTATTATGCGAAAACAATAATCGTTACAAATAAGGATCAGATACATCCCTTTGTTACGATCAATTTAATTTGGTTCCATAAGACTGTCTCAAAGGCTTTGTATTTAAATATTTATATAAAAAAGGAGTTCTCCGCAAAAATATTAAATTGGAAGGTTTTAACGAACCTGACTGCGTTTCAACGTGTACTCTTATTTGAAGAAAATTGTCTGACAAATTGGTACTGATTGCGATCGCTAGTCGAATTACGAATAATGCAATGTAGTTCGTTAAGGAAGTCACTTGTATCAGAGCAAATTTTGAATGCATGTGTTAGTTATTTGCATGTTCTCGGTCTTTTGGCCGTCTTAACTGTAATAATGAATGTTGTTGTATGGCCCCATGTGACAATTTCGGTAGTTTTCAGTTTAGAATATAACCAACTAATAGCTATCTATACATTATCTAGGATCGAATATTATTTCCGCGTCAATTCCCTTCCAAGTTTCTGACACAATTAAACAAGATGTTACTTTGGAACTTCGATTTGCCGAAACTCGGATTCGCCGTTGTATATAACTTTACTGTAAATTTAATCTTCGAACTGCTACAAAAGAGAGATTGTTATTGTCAAAATAAAAGGAACAAGTATACAGCACTCGGAGCGATAGTGGTATAAGAATGGAAATTCATATAATAAACTTAGGGTGTTTAATATTATGCAATTTACAACAATTTCATTCAATTTACTCTTCCGTGGGCATCGGAAACATTTTGTTTATACCAACCCAAGAAATCAAGAATCACAGCTACTAAACGCACGAAATTTTTGCATGTGTTTGCAGATTAGAAGTTTTTGTATGTTGGTTTGTTATGTAGGTTTCTTTTATGTTATGTCGATTTTCAATGCAATTTGGGCAGTTTTTTTACAAGATTTTCTATCTGTGTAGAAAATCCACTGACCGACATGTATCTTTCGAAACGCTGTTTCTGTTTGGTTTTCAAAGCATGATACAATGAATATTTTATTTCCTAGAATTTTGTAATCTGCCAGATAACTGAACACTAGCATTTAGTCCGTCGTGGAAATATTAAGATACGTTTTCAGTTTCTTCAAAATCTCTTATACGTGACACGCAATTAAAATTGGCTCAACGTAATTTGATAAAAGCGAATAACGAACAATAATTATTCAAGATTTGCATTTACCCTTACATTCTCATGTATCTTATTCCGCTTCTCCCTTTCGGCAAAGGAATTACATCGAAAAGGGTAAGTGCAAGATTAAGTAGAATTTACAGTCCATTTCAATATACAACAATTACTTTCTTGAAACAGTGTTTACTGAATCCGGTGGTTTTCGTGGGATACAAAATTGAATCGGTTTCCTCTGTGAAACTGATACTTCTTAGATTACCCCAGTAGTCCAGGAAATGAGGGTTTTGCCCTGGCAGTTTTTTTCAAAACGAATTGGTTAACTTGAAATTTTTACAGTAGGTAGGGAATAGCCTAAGGGTCAAAATCTATATCATGCCAAAGGGCGCTTTCACCCTGGAAGTGCTTGCCATCCCATCTCGGGGGTGGCAATTTTTATTGTAATTTAAACACAGGAATAGATAGAAAAATTAATTCTAAGCAAAAAGTGTTCTATACATTTTTTTGGAAAGTTAATACTTCTCCAGTTATTCGCGACTGAAGGTATAAGTTTTTCATGGAAAAGATCAATGTTTTTAGTTGGTTATTCGCGAAAAACTCGAAAAGTATGCATTTTAAAAAAATGTGGAGAACAAAATCGTAGCTTTTAAAAAAAATAAATGGTTTTTTAATAATTGCTGTATGACCAATACGAACCGAATTTGGCTTATTAAAGGTTAGCTCTTGTTCGTCAAACGCTAAATTAGAGAGTTTCACAGTCAAATAACGGCAAAACTATGCATTTTTCGAAAAAAATTTTATTCTTTAAAGTATTTCAAAAACCTTCCTTCTTTTTTTTAAAAACAAACTAACTTAAAAATTAAGTGAGTTACTGTAAATTATCGAGTTAGTTTAGTATACGTATGTCAAAAACTGTCAATAAAAATTAAGCTTCAGTCTTGTATCCATTTTGTAAATATAAGCTTGTAGAAAGAAATATTGTGCTTTGTGGCGGTGCTTTCTTTTTACGGATAAACACAACCACCTCAGGTACACGTACCCGCTTCTCCCTTCTCTCCTCTCTCACCTCATCAACCCTTTTGGATAGCTTATCTCACCAAAATTCACTAATTATTAATAAAATCACAAAATCTTTACCTCGCTTCCGACTAGCTCAAATACTTACATACAAAATTTCTACTGTCTTACTTCCATCGAAAAATCAGGTATCTAATTCACTTTTTACTGGTGTTAATTACTCTACTTCTCATCTAACTTCTCGTTGAAAAATCATCAACTCAATGGCCATAATTTCATTCATTTATTTTAATGCAAAATCCAATGCATTCCAGAAAATTGCGATCTTTACAATCAATATTATAAAAATTGGGAAATATGACTAAAACCTTATTAAGCTATCAAAAAATTTGAATATTATTAGTTCTGTTGGCCAACTCACAATATGTTCTCTCCCTTGAAGAGGTGAATATTATTTTTTTATACTGAATTTTCCTTGACACAAATTCCACTATTTCAAATATAATTAATTACCTTCTTTAAGGAAATTGATTCAATAAACAATCGATTAAAACATATCATAAAACATATAAATACACACAAATTGACTTTATTTTTATTACAATGAAAATATTCAAAATAGACTAACCTTTAAAATTCCAGGACTTCGATGAAGATTGGGAAGCCCTTTACATGCTAGTTGATTGATGGATGGGGTAGACTGCAACTTTTGGAATGCCAACTTTACGTCGTCGATTGTTTTCCTTTTTTTTTCTTTTTTATATAGCTGATGATTACAGTTGAAAAATCCTTGGCTCGCTGTTGAGTAGGTTATTTTCCTTGTAGAAGGTAGACGAGATTTTCCAAAAACATGTAGTTTTGTAGGTATAATCCCACAGTGAAATTTCATTGATGTAAACACCTTATTTTGCGTAAGTTCGTGAATTAATTTGCCTGATTTTTTGGTCGATTTAAAGAAGTTTTTTCATAACAAACTATTACATTGAACTTTTAAACCACATTACTTTGATGAAAACGGCTATCCACACTTAAAAAACTTTGATGGTTATATTCCAAGGAGGCACAATAGTAAATTTTAACACAACGGCAAATAAGTGAAACGTTCAAATTTGTTCCGTCGGATAGATGCCAAAGATGCGCTCGTATTATTTTCCTTTAAGAACAATGGTTCATATCACACCGCTATTATCGCTCGAATTTACTTAGCGCTTTATATTTGATACGTAATGTCCACGTCTAATTTTAATTTCAACACTATGTGGATGATTTCATAGCACAATACGCTTGACAAATTTTTAACTAAGATTCCGCGATTTACTTTTTCTCTTCGGGCGTGAAATTTACCCAATGGAAAATTCACGTTTTAACTAATGGTGCAAAACTGTACTTAAACTTGGACTAATATCGACCGTCACTTAAACGGAATCACTTGTTTGGTGCTTAATGCACGCGATTGAAAATTTACGATCTCTTCGGCCCGGCTATGCAGTACCAATCTTTCTTCGGCCCGGCTATACAATACCAATCTTTCTTCGGCCCGGCTATACAGTACCAATCTTTCTTCGGCCCGGCTATACAGTACCAATCTTTCTTAAAAAATTTTTTCCTCTTAACTCTCTCCTAACATATTTACGCCCCTTAATCGTTGCAAAAATGGCTGATCTTTTTTATTACTGGTACTTCTCATACAATGGCCTCCATCTAAACCAATTAACTGGGGAATACTTATCAACTAATTTTTTCAGCGTTTGCAGAACCAGCTTTCCCAAGCTTGGCTGGTGACTCAATGATAAAAAACTTATCTAAAGAAATCCGATATTTATTCGTTATCTGCATCCTGTTTTGCACTGAGAATTTTCTGTGATCCCATTTATTGCGAATCGCGGCACAAGGAAGTTTAATACAATGAACCCAACATGATGTCATACAACAATAGTTACAAAGCGAAAAAAATTTTATCCCCAAAAGGAAGAAAGGTTTATCCAATTTTAGTACAAATCCAAATCGATATTCGAAAAATTTGCAAAATTTCGACCGGCCATTACTCCACCCGTTACAGCTTGTAGAAAGAAATATTGTGGTTGGTTAAACTCTGTATTTCTAAAACAATATTTGGTGACCCCGAAATTTTGAAACGTATCTACCATGGATGCCCTTCAGAGAGCCAGACGACCAGTTCGGAATGGAGCTAAAAAGAGGATCGCTGAGTTAAACAGACTGTTCCAAGTGGAACCAATATCTAAAACAATAGTTACGATGAAAATAAGGTAGATCCGTACTTTTTTCAACGAAAAAAACAGCGCAAGCAACCCCCTAATTACCACCCTTATTAAAATTAATCCTTCTCCTTTTCCAGTTTTCTCTAATTACGTTACGTATTGTTAATGACCAGTTTAGAAGAGTTACTTTTGAAATAATTGAAGCTAAAAGTGAGAATGAACAACTGGTGATTCGTAAAAAATGATACAGCATCCAATTGTAGCAAATTTAATTCCAAACATTTCTCTTACCGGGAATGTACGACAACAAAAATTAATTGAGATATAAACGTTTAAAACGTATATTTATATGCTATACTTCCTTGTTTTAGCCCTTTAAGCTCACCCCATTTTAAAACTGAGAGTTTTAAAGGGATTTACTGTAAATAGCCTTGTAGGTTTTGCAAAAACTTACAAAATAGATTTTTTAATGAACTTCTATCATAAAAAATAAATGAGTTATGATTAAAAAACTAATCACAATATTTTTCGAAATCGGAGTATGGTGATCTCCAGAGTTGGACTGGGTCACTGGGTCAACTGGATCAAACTGGGTCACTGAATTAAACTGGGTCACTGGGTCGATGGGTCACGTCATACTCTTTTCAGATAGACCCAGTGACCCAGTTTAACCCAGTGACCCAGTTTGATCCAGTGACCCAATTTGACCCAGTTTGACCCAGTGACCCAGTTTGACCCAGCGACCCAGTTTGACCCAGCGACCCAATTTCACCCGGAGACCCAATTCGACCCAGGACCTAGTTTGATCGAATAACGCAGTTAAGTCAGTGCCCTCGGTTCAAGTGTACAGATTATGAAATAAATGAAACTTAATGCTGGTTTGTTGAAAATAATACTAGACTGCTTGACAACTGCCATTTCTGTGATGTTTGCTTTAATACTGCCGTAAAAAACTTTCCATGTCCCGAATTGTATTAGAATACTGTTATTTCTTTGCTTCAGGGCTTACCAGTTTGCTTACAGGTTTTCATTTACATTTAATTTTTTTCTACTAGTTAGCTTAATCCAAATAAATCTTTTCTCTAAATACTTTCATTGACTACTTGACTACAAACTATATACAAATGCATTTGATTTTTTTAGGTATTAGTTCTCTTGAATGAAATTGGGCTACGTGCTTGTTGGCGAATATTATTGAGAAAGTTTTTTTTAAATTAAAAGTTACTTGAAATTATTTTGGATGATACCTAACAATAATTTAATTACTGGGTCACCGGATTCAACTGGATCAGCCTAGGAGTCAACGGTTTAAACTGGGCCACCGGGTCAAGATGGGTCACTGAGTAAAGCTGGGTCACTGGGTCAAGCTGGGTCACCGGGTCAAGCTGGGCCACAGGGTCAATCTGGGTCACCGGGTCATGCTGGGTCACCGGGTCAAGCTGGGTCACCGGGTCAAGCTGGGTCACCGGGTCAAACTGGGTCACTGGACTAAGCTGGGTCACCGGGTAAAGCTGGGTCACCGGATCAACTGGGTCACCGGGTCACTGGGTCAGTAAACTAACTGGGTCACCGGGTCACTGGGTCACTCTATGCTTGACCCGGTCCAACTCTGGTGATCTCCATGATCGATATATATTTCGTATATTACACATTAGAAACTTACACACTTACATCCATTCCATACACCTTTATACTATGTCATTTATATACAGGACGATGCAAAAAAATCTGAATTTTTATTAAAGAAACAAAATAGAACCATGGGTTATATCAAAATGAAGAGTATTAAAGTAAGTTTTTTTCCAGTAGAAAATAGGTTCACAGATGTTCAATTTGACCCCACTCAAGAGATATTGATACGATACGGCTGCCCGGATCTTTTCCCTTTGCCTAAATACACAAACACTCCCTCTCTATGAACTGTTTAATGTTTATATCAACGTTTAATACACCATCTATCAGGAGGTACCATACTTTGTTCGAAATGCACACTGAACAACTGTCGCCAACAATAGATTATTAACTTTTTGAGGGTAAATACTTTTTTTTATTAATAAGGTTGAAATATTCTGAAATAATATTCCAAAGTCTCTAACAATCATTATACTCAACTCATCTGAACCAAATTTTACTCACGTTAAGCTTTAATATGTAGTTTTATGCGTTGTTTTGGTAAAAAGGGGTAGTTTTCACCCCAAAAAAATGAAGAGCGCCAATCGGCATAGATTTTGAAGTGGAGTTTAACTTTATCCCAAATAAAATTTTTAGTATTATTCACTGGGTTACAGATTTACTCTTGAAATTTCACTAGTCACATAATTTACTGGAAAATCGCCACTTTCCATTTCGATACCCTGTACATTTTCTATGATTGTAATGCCTAACCTAATCCATGAAATCTAAAAAATTTCAATTTTCCTATCTCTATACAAATCGAAAAAATTAAACCAAATTTAGAGCTACCGTTACAGCGTAAGAATAGGAGTGGATTGCGCTTTACGGAGAGGGAAGGTGTTTTTTATTTGATGCAGTGTTCCTTTTGCAGGTTCAAGTATATTAAAAAAGTTCAATTTCTAATCGATTTCATGCAATCTCTTATACTTTAATTGAAGGCAACAGTTTTTATTTAAATTGTGGAAACATAGCTATACACTTACATCTTCATTAAAAATCGATTTTTCGACTTTAACGGCACAAACATCCTAATAAAGTTTGGATCGCAATCGATTCAATGCAATCGATTTTATTTCAATTACAAAAGCATGTTTTTTTCTATAAGTCTGCTGTTATTCTAATGTGACAAATTTAAACAATGACTATTCATAAAATTTCATTTCCAATTCATTTGAGACGATCCCATTTCGTTTGATTATGAAAGCGACGCTATACAAATTGCGTTATTAAAAATATTATTATCGTCTTGATGTAGGTAGCTACTAAATCGTGACAAATTTAACTTTTAGGAAATTCGTTTCCCAGACTTTGTCCAGAATTCCAAATTTCTGTATATTTCGTCGTGTTTATTGTGAATTGCAACAGAACGTCATTTTACTATAGGAACTTGAAAGCACTTGTACTTTTTGACAGGTAGTACCCAGATGAAATGGCACTTACCCCTGATTTATTTACAAAACGTTATGATTCTAGTGGTCATATTACATCTCACGTCTCTTTTAACAACCGGTTTTACATTTTTTTAGACAATAAATTCTTTAAAAAAATCAACACAAACTTCTGACTGTGCCGTGCAAAGTGAACACTAAATCTTTATCTTGCTCCAATTTATATTTTAAATAATAAGAACGTGGTACCCTGCGGGGTTAATCCAGAATGTAAAATAGTAAAGACAAAGTCCTTGCCAAACAAAGAAGAAAAGGAGATCGACCACTAAACCCCTTCATTAATATTCGTTGTAATTTACGTTTATTCAAGGCTTAGTCGGAGACTTATTAATTTTATATTTGTGAACATATTTATTACAATGGAATTGTTGCCAAATTTGCTAGTAGGGATAAACTGATAGTTGCATTAGGTAAAATCACGAGGGCGCCTACCTGAATTTTATAGGTTTGGCGCAATTGATACGCATAATTAACTAATTATAATTTGTCCAAAAATGTTTTCAATATGGGCAATTTGCATAATTTAGCAAGTAACAAGAGAAAACATTTAGCATTGTGGAATTTTATTGGCAAAATTTTAATGTATTAAAGCACGAAACTAAATATCCCATTAACATTTTATTCCCCTCGTAATTTACGACCACCCGTACATTTACGTCGCAAGGTGGATTTCGACCGTCCAAATCTTGAAGGCGATTACATTTTGATAACGGATAGATTCCCGCTTAGATAAAACTTGGTAAAATGTGGGGGATCAAATAAATCGAAGATGCAAGGGTGAAAATTACCGACCGTGAAATATAATAGCCGTCATTCGAGGTTATAAAAAGGCCAAATCCTTCTTAAGGATTTACATGAGAAAATGTTATATTTTATTTATTAGGTGGTTCATTGCGCTGCTTAAAGCCTCGCATACAAAAAGTTTGCGCTGAGTTATTTATGATTCTGTGTACCCGGATGGTAAATAAATTGCTTAATGCAAATTGTCGTATTGCGATATTTTAACTTCGTACGATATCGGACTGTGACAATCTTTAACGGAATTTTTAATGTCATTGCAACTACTGTAAGAATCGATTCCTTCAGATTTGGACCTCTTGCGGTTTTCAGACTTTAGCGATAGCTCGAATGATTTATCTAAACTCTAAAGTTAATACTGACTATCAGTTATCAACGTATAAAGCTCTTCCGTCGCGTCGTTTTGAAATACTGAATTGAGACGTTTCCAAATTAAAGGTTTTTTGTGTGTATAATATTGTGTTGCAGCAGAAATGGACCAGATCTTTGTAATCCTAAATCTTCACTTAAAACAGATTTTGTAAATTTGTTGCTAAATTCAAACCTCGAATCTCGAATATTTGGTTCACGGGAACTATCACCCAACAATAATAGAAATCCTCTATTTTTTTCAAACCCTGATGTTGCTGTTTATTTGAGATATTGTTCATTTTGTAGTAAACTCGTCTTTGGGTTGGCCAACCATACATTTTCATGTGTGGGGTGACTATAAAGGAAACGACGTATACTAACAATTGTTCGGTGGTTTTCGAAAATGCAGATCCACTTTCCTCTCAGAACAGGTGTCGCAGTTAATCTATCTCTTTAGTTCCTTTTACGATGCTTTTATGAATGTGTCCTGGATATCCCAGACATTTGCTATAAAAATTATTAAATTACATTAGCAAAATTAAAATCAATCGTCTTGATGTTTTTGCACATTTCTAATTTTTTGAAATGTTGTTTTGTGTTCGATTTTTTTTTGATGCAGAATTTTTATACGGAAATAAATAATATGAATTTAAACGAATAATAATTATTATAAATACTATATATATCGCATACAAGGAGTCAAACTAAGCGCGATACTGTTCCCGCCATCTTGTCCGCCATTTTTGAAAAAGTGTAAATAAAGTTAATGTATTTTGACCTCCATCTTGATTTGGGGCTTTACCAGCCGGAATTCAAGGTGGTGTCCAAAATTACCCTAAAAACACCTTAAAATTCTTTGTCTCACGATTTGCCGTTATAACCTTACAATGCGCTTTACTGAATTTCTCGCCCGGACTATTAAACCCACAGAAGGCAAGGTTAAAATAGGAGTTCATAGTCCTTCTACGTATATCTATAATAATAAAAATTGCGTACCTACATTTGGGGATGAAAAAAATTAATTATTTCGATTGTATACACCGCCTAATGATTAGCATTATGTGACGAAAGTCACACAATGTAAGTATACCTTTACGTAAGTGTAACCTTTAATTATGCAGCGAATTTGCGGATCAAAAATACAATGGCAAAAATTCCAAATAGATCGTTAATATCGTCCGGGCGAACGTGTAAAGAAACCAAATTACTCTGCAACATTCCTTTCCAATACAATACATTTGTCCAAACAAATATAACAAAAAAAACCGTATATAAAGAGGAATTGCGATCTTGAGATATTATCGAAATTTGATCAGACTCCATCCTACTAAGCGCAATGCAAACAATGATGAACCACTTGGAAAATTGAGCGTGACATATTCTCGTTTTAGCCCATTTCGTGCTCTAAATAAATGAACAAATTGCACTTCGCCATCATAAGTCATTAATAATGTGTATAATTGAAATCATTGATTTCCTTTTATCTTTCTGTCAACGGCTAAGAATAAATGGCGCAATTTTTCAGGAAGGAACGAACGTTGAATCCCGAAAAGGGAGAAAAATAAAGGCATATTTTACGATTATAAATAACTTAGAATTTGGTTGACATTTCTATCATTTTCGAAAGCATTATATCATAAGCGTAATTATCGAGGAATGGAAATGGCATTCGTTCACAACAATGTACGGACTTGAGTATTTAATATGATATATCCAGTATCATTAACCCCTATACGCACTTAAACTTCTGAATAGTGCCGAGACGAATGGATTCTTTTCTCTAGTCAAGTGTTCTCGTTTCTCGACACCAGCTTTATTTTCACTTCAGCGGGATGGATTTTATTTTGTCATTTTAGATGTAGTGGTGCCACTACATCCGCATGATGCAGTTTTCTAAATGCATTTCGGGTTTTATGCTGTCATGTCACGTGTAGTACATTCATTTACCCATTTGCTCTTATTGCAATACTCTGTACGTCTGCGTAATTAATTACCAAACGTGAAAAAATTCACCCCCAAATAACTGCCTATGTAATTAGTATTATATTTAACGTATAAACTGATTAGGTATGGTGTAAATTACAGAGAACGGTAATAAAAAAATGTCTGCGGTCATTGGGTACAAAATTCCAGTAAATGTCAGTAGTTATTGAATGCCTCAAGGAAACTGGGGCGAAAATATTCCATATGTACCATTTGGCAATAGAAGACAAACGCCATGCACAAAGTTTTAGGTCCTGAAATATTAACATTCTTGTTTGCTAGAAGGGTGGCTGATGTTCTTTGAGGATCTAAAAATGTAGGCATATTCATTTTGAACGGGAATTGTAAATTAAGCCAGGTAGAATATCTAGAGTTGAAACTTTGAACCCCCCTATACCCTGGTGCCCTGGTGTGAGTGCCCCACCACCAAAAGTGCACCCTTTCAGGGTGTTTTGCTTATGTCTCTTTGCAAAGCAAATTCACAGTGAACATACATTTTCGACCGGTAGACCGCTTTTACAGTTTACAGTTCTGAAAAGTATCTGCAGTGGTGGACTGAAAGCGAGGCGCCACAACCGCGAATGCACGAGTGGGTCCCATTTTCAGATTGAATGGTGTAGACTCGATTGAAGCAAAAGCTGAAAGGCAGCGGTCGTTTAATAGAAAAAAAGGACATTTAAATTGCTGCTATTCTGTCCGACCGGGTAAAAAATATGATCTCGTGTTAAGTAATCGGGACGGATTCTATAACTACTGTAGATAGTCCTGTTGACATACACACAAGTAGGGGTCAATATACACGGCGGCACAACCAAAAGGAAATAGATTCGTAACTCGTAAGGAAATAGTTTTTTGGAAAAAGGAAAAACAGGTCGATTTTTATTGGAAGGGGGACATCTGTTACTTAAGAAATTTGCACCCTTGGCGTCAACCCCCAAAGCGCGGTTGCCATCCCTTCAATAATTTTAAGTTTAACGTTGGTTCGAGTGACACATCGGGGAAAATGGCGGTTAAAAGCATTACCCCTCTCTAGCAACTTCCCTCTGCATCACATGCAGACCCTCAAAAAATTTAAATTAAAAAGGGGGTCGTGCGACACCTTATTTTAAAGAGATTCTAATTCTCTGTTTAGTAATAAGTATACAGTTTTTCAATCATAACTGAGAAAATTAATTTTGAATATGTAAAATCTCGTATTTTTAGATTATTTAAGTAGTACCTCTTTTTCAATTTTATTTTACATTTAGCTTATATGTTCAAAATAAAACTATACTAAATAATAATAAATAATAAACAGATACAACCCTAATCAAAAGTTATAGACCGGAAACCAATTTCGGAAAAAAATTCAAATGGCTGTAACTTTTGAACTAGTATCCCAATCTTGGAACTGTTTAAAATTATGGATTCTACAGGCCACATTCTATAATTTTTTTTCCGGGTCGATCTGAGACAATTTTTTTTCGGGGCTCAAAAAAAGCCTTCCGGGGCTCAAAAAAAGGCAGTGTATAACCTTCCTTTTTTTTACCAAAAATGGACTACACCAAAATTTCTCGGGAAAACACTTGTTTTTATTAATTTGGGTGCGTAGAATCCAAATCAATTCGTACTTTTTCGATCACTTCTCAATCAAAAGTTATAGACTGGAAATCAATTTCGAAAAAAAATTCAAAGGGCTGTAACTTTTGAACTAGTAGCCCAATCTTGAAACTGTTTGAAATTATGAATTCTACAGGCCACATTCAATAAGAAAATTTTTTTTCCGGGTCGATCTGAGACAATTTTTTTTTTGGGGCGCAAAAAAAGGCAATGTATATCCTTCTTTTTTTACCAAAAATGGACTACACCCAAATTTCTCGG